>NW_027468837.1:25523174-25708174 GCF_046254945.1 Alosa pseudoharengus
CTGTTGTCTGAGAATAAACTTCTGTCTTCTCACAGATATGTGGGCCATACAACAAGAGTGTATGTTTTTTCTCCTGCCTGGTCCAGTATAGCATCACCACACATCAACAAACCCCTGTGCTTGCCAACATCCTCCCCCTGCTGCTGCACTAATGAGTGTCTCATCCCCTCTCACCGGCTCTCTGCCCCTCAAGAAGAGAACACAAAGGCAGGGTTCTCCCTCCGGCTATCCACTCTCACCTGGGCAGCAGCAGCAGCAGTCCAGTTCTCCGCCTCCTCCTCCTCAGCCGGAGCACAAGTTCAAGGTTCCGGCTCCCTACAGGAACCCGAGTCGGGTTTCGAGCGTGAGGGAGCGAGTGCGGGCAAGGCCGGACAGATCGCTGAGCTCGCTGGTCGCACCGACGCCTCTCTACTACCAATTTTGGGACAAATCATACCTGGCCGTCCCCAGGAACCACTCCTCCGTCTCGTCCTTGGCGAGCAGTGGGCACCCTTCAGCCATGTGGAGGGAGCGGTATCCTGGCAACAGCCACTCGGGGGAATGGATGCATGGGAGGCACGTCCAGGAAGAACTGCCCACTCCGCCTGGTGCCTCGCTTCACTTAAACTACCTCAGCAGACACCCAAGCACTGCACCCAATATGCAATATGCCTACAGAGACTCACTGCTGCTCGGCGGTCATAGGCGACCAAAGGTCAACGAGGCTGAGTCTATGGCGTTTCACACACACAGAGGCCTAGGCAGTGCATCCCCATACGAGTCCAGTGGAGTTCCTAGCTGGGACCGCTGGCTGGTGCCGCCCGTGAGGACTAATCATTTGCTACATGGGCCGGCCAGGGTCAGCTGCCATGACAGCATCAGGAGAAGGAGGGAGAGGGAGAGGTACCTGGGGGAGGAGGAGTACTCCAAGGCCGCGGTCGCCCGACGGACAGCGTCACCTGTGGATGGAAAAGCACCACACGCCACCACATCTGCAGGGCTGCTGTACGTGTCGGACTCAAGCCGAGCGGCGAAAGAATATCTGTCGTCGCATGCTGCAGACTTTCTCTCAGGGAAGTCAAAACGGAGACAGGAGACACCAAAGAACTCAGAAGAGCTCCCTCTGTTGGTGGGAAGTGGTAGCGCAGCAGAAGCAGAGCAGCAAAGACAATCCAGAAAACACCGAACTGAGGCCAAATCCCTGTCCCCCTCCACCCCCAGTGCCTCGGTCCTCAGTCTCTACTCTCTGCAGCACTTTGCTGTGGGCTCACTGATCGAGCTGAGTGGGGGGCGGTGCAAGAGGGTGGAGGACCTACAGACGGAGGACTTCCTGCTCAGCGCAGACACTTGCCCGGAGGTCCGTCTGCGCAGCTGTACCGTCAGGCACATCGCCCCCTCCCCAAGCAGCCCCGAGCTCGCACAAGTGGTCATGCTGCTGGACGACCAACATACTCAGGTATGCACACAGAGATATATACACACACACACGCACACACACACACACACACACACACACACACAACACACACACACACACACACCCACCCCCCCCCCCCCCACACACACACACACACACACAGACACACACACACATACACACACACACACAAACACACAAACAATACATAGGTCCAAACACATTCATAACCCAGTGGACATTGTTGGACTGCTTAATCACCATTAGGTTGATACACTCTCCCTCTCTTACATGTAAACAGATGATTACGGTATGCACGCACATACAAATACACACACAGATAAAAAACACCCACTACCAGAGACCCCCTCAAAAATGCTCCACACACACACACAACAGGTTTCACCAAAATACGAGGACATTTAAGCTTGCTAATGACAGTCTTACTTGTGTCTATTTTAGAACGCTCATACCATGAACACCAATCACTGGGAAAATATTTCTACTCTTGACAGCATATAATTGTCGTCAGACATGGGAAAAATTCACGGCTGAATGAAATTCAGGTCCATACAGCCTACATTCCACAGATCTGTTTGTATAGGCTGGTGGAAAGAGAAGAAGTAGGTAGTCATTTGACCCCGTCAGGAAAATGACAAATGGATAGCTATAATAATTCTGAATCCTAACTACAGAGAAGCTCTGTTGACAACAGACACATGTGAAGGACCAAACATGTTTGAATGACGCATGTAATAGTCTCTTCTACTTTGTGTGTGTGTGTGTGTGTTTGTCCTCTGTCTTGTGTGGCCTTGTAGGATTGTCTGGAGGTCTACGTGGGCTTTCCGTTCTTCGTCTGTGGGCGGGGCTGGGCGTCGTGCTGCCCGCAGATGACCACTCGTCTGTGCGGCCTGGGCTGCCACCAGCTGGGTGTGGGGGACGTGTGCCTGGCGCTCAGTCCGACTCCAGACACCCAACTCCAGGCACCAGCCAAGGGCACCTCCTCAGGCCCCCAGGAGCTCCAGGAGCAGAGAGAGGGAGAGGGTGAGAAGAAGGAGATGTCCTCTCAGGGTATGGCAGAAGTGGCGGAGAAGGAACGTACCGGAAGAAAGCGGCACAGCTCTGCCCCAGAGTTATGCACCATGGACTGGTCAGAGCATCTCAAAAAGAGATGATGTATTGCACCTAATAATCTCCCTCACACACCACTTCTACTCATCAATTTCTCTGTCTCTCGCTCTCTCTCATTCTCTCTCTCCCTCTTTCCATTGTACAAGACTGTACATCGGAACATCAGTCCTAACCAGCCCGTTCCTGTTTTGTGGGCATGCTGTAATTCCACTCAGGTTCCCTCCCTTACCACCTCACATGCCTCTCCCTGTATGACTGCCTCACCTCAGTCCTCCAGTGTCTGTCCCTCTGTGGCCAGTCCAGTGGACATGTGCACACCGCAACCTTTCTCAGGGAACATTTTTAACCACCATTACCCAGGAACGTCATCAGTCAGGTCAAATTTAACAACTGATAAAAAAACATCATCCATGGTCTAGAACTTGTGATGTCTATCTGGTCCTTCTGAGGCAGTTTTGTTTGTGAGTGAGGCATTAGACGTCAGCCTCGTGATCAGAGCTGACTAATAATGGTGTCCATAAAGGAGTCATGATACACCGGTGTTGATTATAACTAACTGAAATATTGATCATATGTTTATAATGCACATATGATAATACCAGCTCCAACACAATCATAGCGGGTAGTCTCCGCACACTGTTTGCCAGTGGAGTGTAATTCATTTGCCAAAAAAGAGACAGAACACACAGCAAAATTTTAAGATGAATTTGATTGATAGCATTACTATTATTACTTGTAAGATCTGTAGATATTGCCATGGTATTGTTACCATGAATTCTTTTGGCCATTATAATTGCACAGTGGAAATCTAATATCAAGACAGCCCTGCCCAGCTCAACTGTGACAACTTTGATGAGGCATGATAGACTTGAGAATTTCAGTGTCTCGAGAAGCTTAGTCACTTTGTCTTTAAATAACTGTTGCTTTTTTGTAATGTTTTGACTAGTTATTGTATAAATAAATGCTGTGTGATTTTTAAGACTATATTATTATTATGAGACATATTATTAAGTTATAACCTACAAGTTTGAGTGTGTGTAGGTTAATGACTTGCAGTGTAGATACAGATGGACAGCCTGATGAATTCTGGTTCAGATGTAGCTATGCATAGAATGTTCAGAGGTTGTTCAGAATAAGCATAAGCCAGATTTAACACCGTAATTTCCCAACTATTTATTAGCCGAGGTTTATACATTGATTTTGCAAATAGTCTTCAGATATGAGGTTAATACACAGGGGCAGTTAACCTTATACATTTCCACCCCTATTTTGAGTTTTTCCTCGAAATTGCACACCGCCTACTTAAAATGGCCCTGTTGCCACATACTTTGACTTACAATCAAGTGCCTGACCTCTTTGGAAAGCTAAGGCCTTGTAGAATTTTTTGGTACCAATAGATTGACTGTGTGATGAACTATCAGAGAGTGGCAAAGGGTAGAATGATAGTTTTTTTTATAGGCGGTTATGTACATCTCTAGAAATGACCACATTCTGCCCTCTTGGTCACTTATTTTCTCTTGAAAACACCACTGAGGCCCACTACCAGGTCTTGTGAATCTGTATGTCAAAGTAGATCCTTATAGGATGATGTATGACTGTGTGGGACCCATATTTGTGTGGGCATACACATGCGTTTTGCTAAGTGTCCATTTGGAGACTCCAAAAGGACCTTTGGTTACCCAAAACTAAAATGCTTCCTATACAAGAACCCCTTTATGTAGAACCATGATCTTGGTGTCAAATGAAAGGTTACACTCTCTGTGTCATGTTGCTTGTACCTGGAGTGCTTTGCAGTGGCTGTGCCATGAGTCCAGAGAAGCATTATCTGACCTGAAACTCTTACTTTTGCTCCTACGCCTTTGAGATTTCCATGAAAAAAGGACAAACAAGGTAATGCAGTGAACATTTGTATTATAAAATGAAACAAAGGTAAAAAATAGCAATACCCTGGCAAACGAAACATCAAATGATTCACATTCAATGCAATAGAAATGTATTTGTGTTGGCAACCACGGTCAACAAAATGGAACGTGTTATGAACAACTGAAATAGTCTCGGCCACCGGCTCCTCTTCCTCAGACACAGGATCCTCAGCTCTTGTTTTTTTGCTTGGCGGGGCCCAGTCTTCATCGCTGTCACTGAAACAATTGTACAGATGGAAGTTAGGCTCAGACCCACTAAAGTATATGAAAACCCTTCCCAACAACTTATACAAATGATATAAATGTGTGTACTCAGGTCACACCTCCCCCTGCTCTCTCTTTTACACACACACACACACACACACACACAAACACACACTGCATTCTCACCTAACTCCCCTCCCCCCCAGGTACCAGAACACTGTTCACACTGTTCACACTATGAAACAAAGCTAAATGAAAAACTATGCACTAAACATTACAAAAGCAAACTAAACTGTATCTGTAACTGTATATGGATATAAGTAGTCTACTCACAGCTCAAAATCGGGGTCCTTCCCAGCTAAAAAGTTCTGCTCCTCCTCGGAGTCGCATTCCGAGAAAACGCTTTCTTCTCCTTCATCGATGTCCTCCAGATCTTCAATGTCCTCGGGTTCTTCGACATGTTTCGTCTTTTTTTTGTCTCTTTGGCATGTTTTACGAACAAAAACCTTCAAAAACATGTCTCTTGCTTGTTTAGTAACAAACTTCCAAACCACTGCTTCGGAATCTGGTTACGCATGGGCTATGCGCCTTGAGTTTAGCCGACAGGGAAGTAGAATGGGACGATGTGTCACATGTCTAAAGAAAGCTCTCCTCATTGGCTACACGGACATCTAGGTCCCATCTCATTGGCTCACTCAGACGCAGCGCTATGACCATTCAAAGACTGGTTGTCAGATTCATCGCTTACGTGACTCATTGGCTTTGATGGCATCTATCTCGACTCTCATTGGTCCTACAGACATGTAATGGGTATCGATGGAATCAGAAGAGCCTCGTGAACACGCGGAGTACCGTGAATCCAGCGACAATAATGGAAGTAAAACCGAAATATCTGGATTTCCGCGAAAAATAAGTGTTTACTTCGCTTCTTTTCGTATGTATCTGTTTTGTTTGTACTGGCGTGTACAACTACTCAATATATTGGCAATATAACAATGTAGATATTTTACATCTATGGATTCTTACGAAAATTTCAAGACCAAGCATGCTGGGCTAACTTATTGGTACGGCCATACAGACAAGTGACAAAATATGAACGCAGCAACTTTGGGGGGTGGTGGAGGGGGGTATTCTGATATGTTATATATCGGGATAAACTTATATTTTACACACGAAATATATGTTAATTCATGGAAAGCTTTACATATATCGATTCTTGAGTTTCTCAGCTTTAAAATGGTATATAGCATGACTATGGTAGTTCATGATAAGGTGCAAAGAAATGCATGGGGGTTGTTGGGGGGAGGTGGGGGGCACTGTATTTGCCCGAATACGGGTCACCCGTAGTGTACTTTAATATGGTATTAATATGTTTTTTTTTTTTTTTTTACTTGCATAAAACACCCTGTGGTTTGTACACAATGCGGCTAATACGCAGGAATACTGTATACCAAATATGTGCAATTATTCTCCTACTGGAGCTGTATGGTGTTTTAGATGTATTGTGTTGGGTTTTTTTTATGCAAAAATAAGCCATTTATTATTGAATAGGTACCAAATAGGACAGGAAAGAGTAATATCACTGCAACAGTTTGCACCAACATAAAGTTTTATGTCAATTCAAATGATTTTATATACACAGTGCATTGTTCTACAATTACAATCCATTAAAGACAAAGTTTCCACATAAAATATGTTACCTCATATAAAATTATGTATAATTATTGGTTGGCAGAAGATTATGTAACATTTTTACATTTTCAGGAGAATAAATTTCAAGTTTACCTTTGGTTGTCTGAATACTTGTGATAACTGAACAGAGTTAATTTACTATGGGATAGTCCCAGAGAGTACACCTTCAACAGTGTTTACCACATCTAGCACTGCTCATGTCCTTCCACTGTTTACTGTACTGGCCGTGCCTATTCATGAATGAGATAAAAATGAGACGTAAAATGTCTAGACTCTGGACTAGCCAATCTTGATCTACTACACCTGCAAACCGTTGGACGCCTTTTTTTATCTATCCATTTCTGCTTTCTCCTGATTTTGGTTTCTTCTGACATTTCGGCTCACGACCAAATGTTCCGTTTGTTCCACCACCATCTGCTGTCCTGGAGTCGGATCAAAAGCGGGCTGACAGTGAGCGATCAATCACTACCTGGTCAGAACACAGATACTGGCTCTGTGCAGAGACTGTTAGCAGCATGCCTACCGGCAAACCGGTTACAGGAGAAACCGTTAACTGAGGACGTAAATTACTTCTTATCGGTTCTACAGGGACAGTCAGTACGCACAGAAAAAAAGCATAAGGCCTTCCATCCTGGAGATCCCTTTTGTGGTTGAGTTCACCCAACTTGCCTGAGTTTGCCAACTCCGCATTGCATTGGTTGGCTCATGTTAGTGATCACATGATCCCTGTCTGACGCACAGTGACAATAAAACACTTTTTTAATTGTGTGTTTTTTTCTGTGTGTGTGTGTGTGTGCAACAGGATGCGTTGTTTAATTATCGACATTCCTTCCAAAACAACGTTAAGCAAACTAACAAGAAGCAGCAGTCCCACCCTACTGCTCCTAACCCCCCCACCGCCCCACCCCCCCAAATACACACACAACCCCCCCCCTCCCCCCCCCCCCCAAATCCCCCTCCCAGCATCAGCCTTTCCAGTCCATGGCCCAAACAAGCCTCCTAAAATAATCAGGGACAGCTGTTCCTTCTGGGATGAGAGATTCCCTTTCAGGGCAGTACTAATGCATCAGCAGGAGTGTACAGAAGGGTCAAGGAGAACAGGGCCAGCACTGGACCACCACTGTCCAAAAAAATTGCGCCACTGCGGTTATACGTCCGCATCCAACTTATAACAGACAGACTCCACTTTCTTCTGTGGGAACCACAGCACAATGCACATCTTGTTCAATACCCCGTTGTGCTCGTCTTTGCAGGCTGGTACTCGATGTGCAGCATGTTGTTGTTTTTTTTTATTTTTTTAAACTACACAGAGTTCATCAAAAAATGGCACCTGAAAAAATCCTCTCCTGTTCCAGACACCGGTGTCCCTCTTGCCACCTATCTGGCAATGATGCATCATGGGAAAGAGGAAGAAGAGGAGGAAGTGGTGGTGTCAGTGACATCCACAGGCCCTGACCACCATATTGCGGTACTTCTTGAGGATGACGTTGGAGCTGTCGTCAAAGTAGAGCACGGAGATACCGTGGAGCTGGGTAGGAGCACAGCAGGGTTTCGGCACTGTGTCTGGGTTTATAAAGTGAACCTAAAACAGGATGGAGAAAGAGAGAGAGAGAGAGAGAGAGAGAGAGAGAGAGAGAGAGAGAGAGGAATCTTGGGTTAGTGGTTGTGGAAACATACTGAAATCTCAAAACATAATCAAGTCTCAAATATTTATCAGAGCCAATGTAAGACTGCAAATCCATGTCTTGCCAGTGAGCCCTGTAGGTTGCTTATTAGATTCCATTCATATCATCGAATCAATGATACACAAAGACTATCAATAAAAAACCTTAGTATCTAACACTGCTGCATCTGCTAGAGTTTGCCTGCCAAAGCACTAAGCACAATTCTAAATAAGAGATAAGCTGTAGATGGGTAGACTAAAATGTTCCAGTGGTTCTCACCAGTGTTTGCACTATGGCGTGATTTGTGGCGTTCATGTAGGAGTTGAGGGGGAATGCGCACTCTCCATCGCAGTAATACGCTGCGTAGCCCTCTGGAGCGATGATCCAGTCCTGGGAGGCCAGCAAAGGAGACAGCTGTGTTAATAACTTACCATCACTAGCTTTTATTAGAGAAAATACAGCATTGAGAATGACATGCTTCATCTGTTTTTAGCAAGCTGGACATATGAAATAGTTAACAATCAATCAAATGTTTGAAAGGGAAAAAATTAAAAAGAACTCTAATGACATTGTGTTCTCCTCACCTGCCACCCCAGGTCTCTGAAACTGACGTAGAGCTCGTGCTTCTTGCAGCCCTGTTTCTGATCAGGACTCAGGCTCTCTGTGGAGAGGGGAAAGAGTATTATTAAAAATGTGGATTAAAAACAGATTCCTCTGTCTCCTAGAACTCCGTTTATCACTTCAGATATGTGCTAATGTGTGGTGGACTAGAGTGGGGTAGTGCCATTGGCCTCTATGGACACCAGCTGCATCGCAGCATTGAAATTGACTGAGACAGGTACTGAGGAAAACACAGCTCTTCTCATGGCCTCTATGTGTTTCATCATGCAAAACAATCCTACAACTTGTTTTTACCTCCTGATTAAAGCACAAGGGATCATTCAGGGCTGTATGTATAGTGTGGCTAATTTGGCTTAGATGTAGCACTAACCATGAGAGTGCAGTATGGTCTGACAAATGGTATCAACAAGTATTCAAACAGAGAATTAAAGCATTGCCATGAATGCTTTCAATTACTTAGTTATGTTATATGGCTATACTGCAACATTACATACACATATGGCATGTCTGTGAGTTTCACCTCTCAGCCTCTCCACTGTCCCCCAAAAAAGCCCCCGGCTTTATATTGTCACGACAAATGTTTTTGTATGTACCCGCTGCGGCAGCCTCGGCGAGTCTCAGAGCCTCCTGGCTGCCACTGGCACTGGAGCCAGAGCTGGAGCTGGAGGTCGAGGCCTTGTGGCCCTTGGAGCGGTTGCCGTGGCGCTGCTTGTGGCCCGAGGCGGAGCGCACGCCCCGGAGGTGCACCTCTGTGGCCTTGAAGAAGGCCACCATGAAGGGCTGCTTGTTGCGGGGTCCGCTGCTGCCCACAAGGCCTGCACTGCGCAAGTTCACATTCTGGCCTGCAGGGGGAGACAGAGAGGCATCATTGTCAGTAAACTGTTCCCATGAGTGCAACCTAATCAGGCTAGAACTAGAATAGAAATATGTCCGCTTCTCTGTGTCCTTTTTTCTTGACAGTGGAAGCATTTTTTACTGATGTAATTTCTCGTCATGGTAAAAACTACAGCTTAAAAAAACACTGCCAGAACATTTGATTAATAACTCATTACTCATTGTTCAGTGACTCACACCATTTGAAATGACCAATTCATTATCAACATGGAAAAGTGTAGCTCCATGTAGCTTCTTTAAGACCCATGAAGCTCAGTTCTCTTGAGTGCTCTGTATAGGTCAATTCGGACTCACCCTCCATCCCCTCCAAGACCAGCTGCAGGCCCAGGTTCTGGCCTGGGTGCAGGACCCATAGGTTGCTGGTCACGGTGACGTCAAACACCAGCCACCCCTCCTCCGCTGCCCAAACCACCCGCGAGTCCAGCATGAAGAGATCCACCTCACTGTATGATAACAAAACAAATGTCACTCTGTTACCCTCACATTACAGACAGTGACCGAGGGCATGATCTCTGTACTAGAGGACTAGGTTTACCTCCGGTTAATGCTGTTATACATAATATAAATTAACTTAATTTAGTATTACTGGGATAGCATGTTAAGTCACAAAAAAAGAAATTCAAATGATCATGTGTTGCCGGGTTTCAAATTGCTGCAATCTGTGTCACTGTGTCATAGCCTAATCAGACAGGGTTTGTTTGGGACTATACCGCCATGAACTCAAGACCATCAAGATGAAACTTGTCACACGGAGGAGATTGGAAGGAGTTTGTCTGAGACACATATGATGTAAGAGTCACACACACACACACACACACACACACACACACACACACACACACACACACACACACACACCACCAGCCACAGGAGTGGAGTTGAGCAAGCAACAACTCGCACGGCTCCCAAAACAGATTGCCCTTATTAAATGCGCCGTCTCTTATCACAGATTAAAATTCCGGGGCAGATTCGAGGGCGATAGAACCCCTCGGGGGCAGATGTGGCAAACAATGAGTTGGTTTACAGGTTGAATTACAGGCCCCGGGGCCGTGGCGCTCAGACTGGGTCATTGTCTCCCGCCGTCTCGTCGTCTGCGTCTCTGTGACAGGAGCATGGGTGTCTCTGAATGACAAAGGTGTCAGTGTGGGGTAGGCAGACGAATTGAGTGGGGTTGTTATGACAGGGTGTGTGTTACCTGTGTGTGTGTGTGTGTGTGTGTGTGTGTGTGTGTGTGTGTGTGGGTGTGAGTGATCTTGGGATGGGGTGGCATAAACTAATATAAACAAACAGATACTGATAAAAAGACTACAGAGAAGTGAAATGCTAAAATAAATCAAATCAGTAGGGGGTCTAGCCTTTACCTCAAGCCCAAGAAATAATGATTTGAACATACTTAAATTGAGAGCACAATTTAATTTAAAGTTATGTTTTAAGAGGATCCTCCGACAGACTGTTCCAGAGTTGAGGACTCTTAGGTTGAGTAACAGGAAGTAAGAGTCTCTCTCTCCCTTCATCTCTTTTTCTCTCTCTCTATCCTTTCATGTCTCTCTCTCCAGTTTCCTTTCCCTCCCTCCCTCTCTCTCTCCCATATGTGTGTGTGTGTGTGTGTGTGTGTGTGTGTGTGTGTGTGTGTGGTAGTGTTAATGGTGATGAAGTTTGGGGCTGTAAGTGAGAAGATGTGGGTAGTCTTCACAGATGGTGGAGGCCTGAGTCTGCCTGCAGGAGCGCGTAGGCAGCACTTTGTCCTGGTAATTGACGGTAATGACTTCATAAAAACGCTGCTCGCCGTACGGAGAGACCACACTGTAAACCAGAGGCGAGAAGTCCAGGGGAGTGACGGGGGCTGTCAGCACACTGACGGCCAGTTCCGTCACTAAACGCACATCCCGTCCACCTCCAGACAAAACACTCAGCATGGGTGGCTCTGCTCTCTTAAACACTCCATTACATCAGTTTAAACAGCTTAAGTCCACAACGAGTGCCAAAAATATATCTATATATATATATATAGCATTAGAAAACAAAAAGTACCGGTGAGTGAGTGCTGGTTAAACCAAAATGGCACGAAACAGCTCTTTCAAAATAAATGAAATGATCAGATTACTGAAAGTTTACCTGTCTGGGTGTCGGTGTAACACCTGATAGACACTGACGCGGAAGGTCTCGTTCTCGTAGCGTTCCTGGACGAAATTCTTGTAGATGCGGAACTCAGCTGCTGTGACGGCCTCGCCTTCAGGGATGCGGGACAGGTCAAAACGGAACTCCCTCTGGTGCCTTGGGCCAGGGAGGACCTCCAGATCAGGCTCCACTGAAACAGAGAAGAGAACAGAGGGAGAGAGAGAGAGAGAGAGAGAGAGATGAAACCACTGGTGAAAAACCAACATTTAAAACCAATCTAATCAGGCCATATCATCAGTTATAAAGCCACAATATGCCAGGAACACAACAGAGAGGGGAGGGGCAAGGAAGAGAAGGTAATAAAAAAAAAAAAGAGAGGCATAAAAGGTTGGGAAAAAAAGAGAAAATGAAACCACATAAGAGGAAGAAACAGAAAAGGGGAGCAAAAGTGTTCAAAAAAAATAACAGAATGAGTTATGTGGTGAGCAGGTGAGGAGAGTGAGTGAGTGAGGAGGGGTGATGAATGGATACAAGAAGAGAAACAATGTGGAGAGAAACTGCAGAAGAGAGCCATGAACATCACCATGAACATCACCATGAACATCACCATGATCATTTTCAAACAGCTGGCATAGACAAACTGGGAGGCCATGTGGAAAACAAAACACATCATATTTCCACAGCACAGAACACTGTTCTCATAACGGATAAAGCAGAGGACTGTGGGGAGCCTCTGGTCCTGTTCTGGCCCTTATTCGGGTCAGATCCGGGCTCAATCGGATTCTCTCTAGGAAGTCTCCTCTGTAATACTGCATCTCGATTCTTACAGGCATTCCACTGCCTGAAACTGTTGAGCTGCTGTGCCCATTTTAACAATTCTCTGACACTGATTACTGTAGCCACATCAATGTGTCGAAAAAAGAAATGTTTGCCTCCACAAGAGCCTGATTGATCCCAGTAGCAGGGGACTCCTGTCCACATGAAGTAGGGCTCCAGTTGTGGGTGGAAACCGCACCCCCGGCTCAAACCGGGCCTGGACTTAAATCGCACACATGTGTCGACCACAAGAAAAGCTCTATTAAAACACTTGCCCGGAAGCTCCTGGTACCCTGCGCACAGACACATTGAATCGCTATGTTTGTGGCGGGTGAGGTGAAACGATGTGGGTTACAGTATAGTAGACTCAATAGAAGTCATGTGTGTGTGTGTGTGTGTGTGTGTGTGTTTAAGTGTGTAAAGGACTAGGCTTGCCTGCTCCCACTTATATTTTGCGTTTTGGCCTAAACTGCACTCAACATAATTGCCGCTTTTTAAGTTGTGCTTGGGGAAAGAAAAACTCTGGGCTGACATCTCAATTGTCAGACCCCCGCATCTCCCCTGGTCACCAAGGAAATTAAGACCAACACTGAGTTTTCAGTTGCCTCACTCTCACTTCGCAATTTTCACCGCATATATATTACCTATCCTTGCTATTTACCTAATTAAGCCTTTAGATTGACTGGACCACCCAGCAACAGCGCCGAGAATATACATTGTTTTGGACAGGACATGTGTGCCAAGGCTAAAGTGATATGCTTTGTGGTTTACAGCAGTGAGTTACAGAGCGAATGCAACAAATAAAAACATGATGTCAGATGAGCGTTCGGCAGACGCCCCTTCCCAGTGTGAGCGCTGGCACCTCGGCCTTCCCCTCCAAACAACCTGGAGCTCCTCGCGCACCCCGCGCGCTCTCAGACTTTCCACAGAGATGGCGACGCGAGCCTGAATCGTTTCCTGCAGGTTTCCAGCGATGATGTTTTTATAGCGTTACCCAATCTGTTTGTCCTTGGAAAGCTCGCTGAGGTCTCCAACGCAACGGGGGTGACTTCCCACACCAGAGGTGTTCGAAGAGGGCCGATGATTACCCTCCCCCCTCGCTCATCCTGCCCAAGAGTGGCCACCCATGACATCATATCCCGATGATGCCACTGATGCGAGCATGTTGTTGCCCCGAGCTTCGGGGAGCACCCTGGCAATGAGGTGGAAGCGGGGGCTGGGGGAACCTACCATTCTGAGCTAAGTGCATTCTGAAGCCCGCGAGTCATTTGTTTGACCGCAATTAAACACTGGAAAGAAGGCATGGGGAGTTTTATGAAGGCAATAATTGCTTGTAAGGATTGGGAATGTTTATGTTGAGGACCATTAGCAGCAGAGATCAGCCTTCAGATATGCAAACATCATCCAGACGTAACGTTTCAATAAATTTCCTTCTACTCCGAACTTGGACCAGTGTGAATGTCGGAGATATAACGTAGGAGAGTGTCATCACTCACTTGCGGTAAGTCGCATTGTTTCAGCAATGCGCCAGGTGGTTCGTTTTGTTGTTATCCGCCTTTACAGGGAGCAGCGCAAAGACGCAATGACCGTGAGACTAGATAATAAAGGTGGAAAATTCTAGGCTGTATGATAGAAAACTTCTGTCCGTGTCCTCAGTAATTATTAGATATCAGTGAATAATTCAATGGGACATAACATATCGTAATGACGGAAATGCACTTGGCCTATACACACTGGCATTAAGCAAAATGCAGTCTGCAAAATGCATACATTGTCTTAATTTTAATATAGGCCTATAATATAGGATAGCCTACTATATTATACCGTGCGCGTTGAAGAGCATAATTATTTGTATGAAAGTCTCTTAACCACATTGGACATGAAAAATGTGAGTTTTAACGGATCTTTTCCATATTGGAAAAGTTTAGCTGAAAACTGACTCAAGATTCTCTGCAGTCATGATGTTGGATGCAATAGATAACAAATAATTCTATTTTAAAAGACATTGTTGAGACAAAATGTAGTCGTTTTAGAGATGGAACATTTGGTGACCGCAAAGTCCCTCAGTTTTGTCCTGCAAATGTAAAAATGTCACCCTCTCATTTGGACAGGCTAAGCACCATGTACACACTGAAACTGAATATTTATAAGTATATTTTGACAATGCTTGAGTGGATTTCTACAACATTACACATTTCCATCATAAACTAATTTAATCTAGGAGAAGTTAAGCCTTGTAGAGTAAACTTTGCACTTCCTTTTGCGTAAATCTCCCCCAGTATGTTCATTTCGCCAATTAAAGCCTACTGACGGAAAAATGGACAAATGCGCTCTCAGGAGAGGTTGGGAAAATAATTGGAGGATTAATCTGGGTTTAAAGAAGGAGGAGAAAATCTCCAGGGAGATCTCCTTAAACTCTGCTCAATCAGCTTAGCATCACAAACAGGTGGATTTTCGCATTGTTTACTCTTATACATGCTTTTCCATAACCAAGCAATAATGAACGTTGGTCTACATTTTCATCCAAAACGCTCATCTCATACATCATTACAAATAAACTTGGAGCAGGAGATGGACAATTCTATCAAGACTGTTTCAACATCCCAAGTGCAGGCACTGCTATAGAGGAACAGGACATCAAGGAAGTAACGGTGGTGGCCTGGTATCCTACCTGACTGAGGTATACCATACCTAATGGACATACTTGGGATTTTAATATCCAAATAAACAACAGAGAGCTACAATGTTATGTCACTGTAGCACAGACTGCCATGCTCTAAAACTGCAGATGTAATCAAGGTTAAATCCAGGTCACAAAGCCACACTACTCAGGTTATATGACAGTCGGATCGCAGCAACCACAGCTATGTCTCCATGAACCCATTTATTACTGGGCACTGATCATTTTGCCTAGCAAGAGCAAGCAGTATGTGTGCATAAGTCAACATCTCATCCCCTCAAGAGGAAAATGAAATGAGGAAACGAGGTGGGTTGCAGCCCACACGGGTGTGACATATACCCCTAAAAACAAGAGCACAAACACAGCCAGACTTCAGGAAAGCAAAGAATGTGAGTACTGAGAGACCTAGAGGAAGTCTTTCGACGTTCCCTTCTGGAAGTTATGATGGCTAAGGAGGGAAATACCTTTAGTCAGTGTGGTCACTTCCAAGGCCTGTCAGCACTGAGTCAGGACTCAGGCTTCAGTATAGCTGACACAGGGCCGTCAATCGAAACGGATGAACTCTCCAAAACCACTAACACTGCATAGCAACATTTCATTTTTTCCTCGCTCTGTTTGCCATCATTGTGACTGGTGGTTCACCATTACTGCAACATCTCAGCTGCCACTGCAGCTGAGGGGCAGAAGCTCATAAAGGAGCAGAGTCTACCACTGACCCAGGATCAGCTCAGAGCTAGTGGATTGGTGCCAGACAAGGGCATGGATCTGTTTCAGAGTCAGCAGCCTTACGTGGGGTTGACAGTGGAAGAGGAGCCCCAGCTCACCTCGGTGTCTTGAGGTTAGTGCGAGTGAAACCAGGCCCGAGGGGTGGTTTCCAAGGGAAACAAAGGCAGGATTTGGGTTTAATAAACCTAATAATGTCTGAGGAAGTCCCTGTTCGCTCATGTCCCTATGGACGCAAAAGCGTCAACACTCAAACACCCCAGACACATACACACACACAGTCAGAAGCACACTATGTGACACTATACACTAAAGATTGCACTTTCTATGCGCTCTCCCTGTCACTTATGCACACACACACACAAATCACAAGCACTCACTTCCACACTTTTCTCTACCCATCACTTTTTCTCTCCCTCTCATACACACACAAGCACACACATAGGCCAATAAGCTATCTGAAGTAATAAAGTGGGTGTTTAGATGGAGTATCTGTGTCTCTATCTCTCGGTCAGCTTGTCCTGCCCTCCGAGGGGTTCAGAAATGCCTCTCCAAATCCTAGTCATGCGAAGCAAAGCCACACTAAACCCCATCTCGTACAGCTTTGAAGGGATTCCCAAGAAATCGGATACAGGCTTGTTGTCATAACATTTGCTACAAGGAATGTTGAACAGGTCAATTTGAAGGAAAAAAGTAAGTCATATTTCTTTAGCCGTAAGAAATCCTTTCTTTAGCCTTAAGACACCCCCACTATATTGATTAGTAATTCCCAAGTAAAATGAGCCTACATGTCCGATGAAATGGTACAAGAAGGATGGAAGAAAAGTCATTGTGTGCACTATATTCACTGTGGCCATCCTTGATACCAGGGGTTTTCTTATCTCATAATGGGACAATAACATTAGTCTTCATAGTGCTTATAGAGCTCTGAATTTAATCAGTGGAGGCCTACTAAAGAAAACTGCTTAAGAGACTTCGAGGAACAATTACAGTTAGGGACTAATAAAAACTCTAAGCAGAACCAATGTTATTTCTCTAAAGGAAATGTAGTAAAATGTTTACGGAAGTCTGCCTGAAATATGCGACAAAATACCAACGACTGCATTGCATTTTTCCCGTGATGGACCAACTGCGTAATAAGGATTGCTTATTGTTTCTTTGAAACAAATATAATTGTTTCGTTTGCTCGTTACATGGAGAACCCCATTACACATAAACACACGAAAATGAATTCAATGCAATAAAAAAACAGGTCATTCTGAGAAACTTACCCAAGTTGACAAAACTCATAACCATGTCAGCATCGTTGAGAAAGCGGCTGTCTTGAGGAGTCTGTCTGGGAGGATCTGGTGTCGTGAAGACGGGGCCGTATGGGTACGAGAAGCCACCAAGCCCGTCCTCGCCTGTCGAAATCGCCTTGTACAAATCCAACATGAACATTGGGGCAGCGGTGTGCTTCTCGTAGAGGTTTGGCCGGGGTCGGTGCGGTAACCCAAGGATGGAGAGAATCTCCCGCTGCATGTCTTTGCGCTCGTGGCTCCGCAGACGGCGCTGGATGAAACTTGAATGAATTTCGTTGTCAACCGTAAAATTGGCCGACATAGCATCAACCACGATGAAGCACCTCCACAAGACCATCAATAATTGTGCGCATCCACACAGTAACGGAGACATCTTAGAAATGTTTTGTTAGAGGCAGGTTATTATCTGTAAATTATCCACGAGCTTTCGAGAGCGCACAGCACTGGTGCCAAGTTCAACCTGTTGCTTCAGACTACAATCCCCTCATTATTCACGATGTTTTGCAAGTGGTGTATTCAAATGCACCTTGCGTTTGGGCATGTGTACCTTTCCTTGGTACGTTAGTATGTTGTCGCTATCACGCGTCCTGGACACTACCGTTGTAAGGACAGCTTTCTGGTGCTGACAGTCCTATTTTAAAGAGGAGGGTCGGTAGCCTACCGCGTGGGTGGGGCACAATGCCTTCAGTGCAAGAGTGATGCCATTCTGAGTAGTCGTGGAGTGGTCGGGCGGAGGTGAGAAATCACTGGATCCTTAATTGTTGGACCGATTACCGTTTTTGTGGTGCACACTGTAACGTTTTATTTTATAAAACTTACAGAATCTCTGGGAAAAGCCTACATCAGAACTAACGTTAGGAGATAAACATGTCCATAAACTGATGGACACCTCCTAAAAAATAGGCTAAAAAGTAAAAAAAAATGAATAAAAAGCTGTTTGTTTTAAATTCTTCTGCATACGGCCCATTTTGAGTATTTTGCCCGGCATTGTATATCATCTACTTAGGAGATCATTGCTCCTACATACTTTGGCCTATAATCAAATGCCTGACCTCTTTGGAAAGCTTAGACAGTGTAGTTTCTTGGACAACAATCAGAATAGCTGTGTGAAGTACTGGCACAGAGGTACAGAGGCTAGAATACTGTTTTATATTTCTGCCGGATAACAAATATCTCTGAACTGACCACCATTTCAGCCCTCTAGGTCACTTGAGATGACTTAGAAACACAACTGAGCCCTAGCCCCAGGTCTTGTGAAGCTGTGTGCAAAAGTAGATCAATATAGAAT
Source organism: Alosa pseudoharengus (assembly GCF_046254945.1). Classification (NCBI taxonomy): domain Eukaryota; kingdom Metazoa; phylum Chordata; class Actinopteri; order Clupeiformes; family Clupeidae; genus Alosa; species Alosa pseudoharengus. Next base: position 25,541,625 of record NW_027468837.1, read on the forward strand.
AAAAAATTACTGCTTTGGACCATTATTTGCCAAGGTATGCTCATGAGTTTTGTAAAATGCCCTATGGAAACTCCCCGGACTTTTGGGTTCCCAAAATGCACACTGACTATAAAAGGCTTACTGTGTGGCAACGTCTTGGTGTAGAAGCATAATCCTGGTCTCAAATGAAAGGTATCACTTTGAGGTTTCTTGTGGACTATTTAGATCGTATGTCAGGTGTTCTGATATAGACTGACTACACAAAATATGGAATAATTACAAAAAAGTCTCTATTTTTGCATTTACTTTGTTTGTTCAATGGTTGTGTATAAGATAAACTATACATCTGTACAACTAATATTGGATAATACAACATGAAGATTCAATTTCTATGGATTCTTGTTAATATTTCAGTACCCAATATGTTGCATCTACATATGGTGCTGCAGCTATACATCAGCCAGAAGTCAGAGTAGCACCAAAAGCGGAGGAGGGGGAGGGGGCATTTTGGATTAAATTTAATTGAGACATAATAAGATTAATCTGAAAATGTACAGCACTATACAGATTGTACATCAAAAAAGTTGGCATTTTTGGATTCCCAAGAGTCAAAGCTTTGAAATGGTGTATAACATTACTATGCTACATAGCAATATGGTGCATACAATTGATTTAGAATGTTGGGGGGAGGGGGGTAAATGACCCGGTACTGGAACATGTTATGCATAAGTAAGGAACTTACAAACCAACCAAGTGAACACTTTACTGTGTTCCTCATACCATCAATAAGACTTCAATAAGATCACCAGCGGTCTGTCTTCCAAGACCCTCTGTGCTGTCATGCTGTGATGTCTCACTGCATCTCCGGGTCCCTGTCCAGTGGTCACCCATGACCTCTGCACCAGCTTGCCAAAGCAGACCCCATGAATGGTGACCGGACGTCTCTCCATTTGTCTATCAATTAGACCGCTCTGTTCGAAAAGTTCATCTCACCAGAACAATAGAGTTGGAAGGCAAATCTTTCTCATCTGAGGCTATTGAACTCCATTAAAGACTATGATTGACGCTAATGAGACAGAGACTGAAGGATGTGGCCATAACATGGAGGAAAATGTCAAACAAGTGGATAATGGTCAGACTATACAACCAATATTTGAAACATAAAAAATGCACTATTTCCGTTGACATAAGTTCAAAGGTGAGGGGTTGACAATTAATAATAACTGTGATGAAGGGAGGGGGTGGAGTTTACCTAGCCAAAGACTCACCTTCATCAACAAATAGACTAAACATTCCAAACATTAAAATGGTTAGGAATACATCAGCAGTGGTGCATGCACTCATATTACTGTAATAGCTCAGATTGATCCTGAAGTGTGTGAAACCGCCATCAACAACAAACATTAGGCTCTTAGCCCGCCATCATCAGGCTGATCTCATGATCGACACACTGCGGCCATGATGAGTTTAGCCTTTATTGTTTGGATGTTTTGACATGGCTGAGGAGAAAGGCCTTCTAATTGTCCTTAATCCTATCACTCACAGTGCTGTGGTCAGAGCACTGACCTTTCTCTGCCCCACCCCCAAACACTTTGACACCTGTGTGCCCCCTCCCTATCAACCCCCCTCCTTCTCAAACCTTCCCAAGTCGCATTCTTGAGAATAAGGTCTGCTCCAAGGAAGGGACCTTGGCAATAGTCTGTGCAGAGCTGAATTTGCAAAACAATCAAAATGGTAACGAAAATAATAGAATAAATATTGTGCAATTTGACAGGAAACATAGTGTCTCTAATTTGGAATTGCTTTATAACATAAGGCCTGCTCTGAAAACTATTTCAAGGACAATTTTATGTAAAATAACAGAATATCCTTTAATGAAATAGGGAAGAATGTAAATGTGTTGCTAAACTGAAAGGACAGTTTATACCACAAACAAATTCATATCTTTTGACATGGAGATAAGTCCTTGCATGCCTTTCAAACTTGTCCCTCAATGCCTCATATGCAAATGCCAACATTTTGACGAGGGTGAACTGCCACAATCTGGGTTGTTCTCATTTCCATTACAATTGTTACTAGCATCTATCACAAGCTAATAGGGGGGATCAATCCTCATCAACAGCGGAATCTACAGACCACAAACAAAGACCTTACGGTTCTTTACAGCTAGAATGGGCCATCCTCAGGTGCACTGTTTACGAGTACATGACCAGAGAGGTGCGAACTGCACACTGATTGCAGCGACCTGTGACCAAATCATACCATCAAAGGTGAACATATTATTAAAGGCATATTTGCTGTGGGTGTTTGGATGTTGATGATCTAGTTTCTGACCTGAAGTGAAAAGATTACGCTTGATGTGGTGCATTAGATTATTCCATGCATAATATAGCAGTATACGTTATATGGGCGTGTGTGTTTCAGAATGTTTATATTTACATTTCACCTTGTAGAAAATCCTTTTATCCAAATTGTGTTTGACGAAACAGTGAATCTATTCATGCTTGAGCTTGCTCACCCTGGGATAAGACCCCATGACCTCATTTTTTCTCTCATTTTTTCCTGTTTTAGTCCCAGCCGTCTAATTTGTGGGTGAGTTAGTTTAGTCTGTTGATGTGGTTCATTGCCACGATGCCATGAATAATGCAGTGGTATGGGACTACGTGATGCACAGAGGGCAGTCAGTGGCCGTGTGTTTGCCAGTGCGTCCTTTGGAAAAAGTGGTGCCGTATTGGGTGTTAGTTGGAGCTACAGAAGGCCCTGTGTGGTGATTCAGAATACACTGGCACAGAAAATGCCTCTGTTTAAAAATCTTGGACCGCAAAGCTAAAATAACTTGATGACTATATTTAGATGTAAGGATATATTTTTGTATATCTATGTTAAAAAAAACCTCACTCTCTCTCTCTCTCTCTCTCACACACACACACACACACACACACACACATGGACAGACACACTTTCTCTCTCATCTTATTTGGTGGATGTCATCTGTGCAGTCTGAGTTTAGACCTCACTATTAGTCAGGTGGAATCCACATCAAACTTCTGGACACTGAAAACTACATTCCATCTATACAGACCATGAATTCCAGGACTCAAGGGTACATTTAGGACTACAGCCTACATTTAATCTAGGCTACTATATACTATATGCCACCAGCTAAGAACGCTAAGAAAGCCAGAAGAAGGAAATTATACAGCCAGTCCTACCATTAGTTTTATTTGTGTCAGTCATAAAGGTGCCCTTGATTGACTGCAAGTCTTCAAAAAACATTAAAATGTTCCTGAATATCAATGTATCTGAATTTGTTAAATGTCTAAAAAAAGAAAAAAGTTCTGGCTAACAGGTGAAAGATTTTTCCAAATAAAATAATTATTTTGGGCCTACTTTTTTATTGACCCATAGCCATGCCATTGGCCCATGTTTTCTCATCCGTTTTGCTTTTGTTAACGTTTTACTTAGGCTGTATTATATCATACAGAATTACTAATACAAGTAATTTGTCTTTTCTGACAAATTATCAGAAAGTTTTCAGACAGTACATGGACCATGGATACACTGTAGCCTAGGCCTATGGCTCTTATGAGGGGAGGGGGGGGGGGGGTATTCCATGTGGTAAACCTGGGTAAGTTAACACAGAGTAAGTGGTAAACCTCCTAAGAGCTGTATGGCTTTATTCTCCTAACAAAACAATGTCATAGGGCTCTTGTTGTGTGAGGTTAACTTACCCAGGTTTGTCAATAAAACACGTAGACTATTTGGAATATCCCCAGATCTCTTGGATTTGGCAATGGGATTTTTTTACATGGCACTGCCCTCTACAGGATATTGCGAGTCATAGCCAACGTTATCAGACAGACGTAGGATGTTGGCCCTTCAAGTTTTGTCCCCTCCAGAATCAATGCCCATGCTTTGCAGGAGGCTGGAGACTATACATTATTCAGAACTTGAAAACAAATTCCTAGCTAACCACTTGAATTGATTGCAGAAAATAGGCTAATGTAGCCTAACTGAACTGTGTCATCATGGAGAGCAACAGAGCATCAACAGAATTCTTCAACTCACCATGTAAAGATCAATAGCCTAAACAGTTGTGTTTCTGGTCATACATTATTAAGCAACTATGCAGATTAACAATTCAATTAACCTGAAACCGGGTTGAAGTATGAAATTTCCTCAGAAACTACAAGTCCCTTGTATAAGGAAGGAGCACGCATGCGCAAAGACTACAACGCGTGGTTTAAAAGGGGCAACTTCCCTCCATGAGTCTCTTCTCCAGTCGAAATCTGGAACACGATGGTGAGCAGTCTAGCACTAGTATATGTTCAGCTTTTTTAGAGGACAATACATTGCTTGGAAAACATTTACATAGACCCACACACACCACCAGGATTGATGAAATAGAAATGTAGTTGCATTTTGCGTTGCGCTGTGTTGCATTTCGTGGCATTCGAAGAATCTCGTAGGTAAGCGTAAACGTGGCTTGAAGTTAACCTTAGCACCTCATGTAATTGGTGACGTTATCGTTCAATAAAGTTAACTCCACGTAACAAGCTTCCTGAGACACATTAGGCTATTGAGTCTATGTACGTTATGTACCATGGTGTGTGGAACGCCTATCAAACTTACCAATTTGTATTTTCCAGTGTTAAAACGCGAACGTGTGGTTGCTAAGTTAGCATAGAGTGTTTTCTGTAACGTTACCCTCTTTGGCTAGCAGGCCATTAACGTTATTTATTGGAGTTGGTTTTCGACGTACACAGGCGACGGTAGACATCTGGAAATACACTTAAGTGCTTATGTTGCCCCAGTGTACTTAATTCACCTATGATTAGCGATGTTTACAGATGTTTTTTTTCCCCCAGCAGCACATGGTCCGGTATCCAGCTAACGTATGTCTATCAAGGGTGCATCTAGCTAGAAGGAAGTTACAAGCTACATGAACAGGGTAAGTGCTCAACAAGAATAATTTGTCATAACTTAACAAATCTAGGTTGGTGACAATGATGACCAAACTTTTTTCCCCATCTGACCGACTGTGTAGATTACTTTGAAAAACTAAGCCAAATTTCCTGATATCACCATAGAGCATAGATAAAAGGTGTTTTAAAAACGGTAATGGGATCTTGACTGAATGTTCCCCATTTTTTTCTCCTCAGGTGTACCCAGTCTTTGTTGAGTGCTGTATGAAGATGTGATCTGCCACATACACAACCCTGGATTTTCAGGATCTTGAGATGGGATGCTCTGATATGAAGGCATTATTTGTTAAGTAAGCCATGTTAATCATTTATAGACACTGGGGCAGTAGTGTTCTCCTACTGTGGTTGTGAGATGGTGATGTGATGACTTAATCTTTTTTCCCCAGCAGATCGACTATGTTGACCATAGCTAAACTTTAAGCCAATTTTGTCTGATCCACCAGTTGATGTCTTATGTGGGTCATCAAGGCTGATGCTTGAAGTCTAATGCATCTCCACCCTCTTTATTTTAGTGTGGTCTGCTGACGAGAGCATCACAGGCTGGAAGTGGCATGCCTCACCTGGCATGTGCTCAAGGTAAGATGGAGATGGTGTGGAGTTGATGGCCCTTAGAAATGGGTGGTTCAGTGATGGTTTTTATGCCTTTAGTTTTGATCAACCATTTGAAATTAAACCAAAAGTTTTCTGAGAATCACAGATGGACTAATTGTGTGTATGTAGTGGTATTCCTTTGTATAACACAATTATTTCTCCTATACAGTGGAGGACTCGGACTGTTTGAAGGACGGGTGAAAAAACAAAGGGCACCTATCTCAACATGGCGGGGGGGGGGGGCCTCTACCCCACCTAAAAAGCTACATGTGTCAAGTATGACTATAGTTTTCAACCTTAATGAAAATAACACTTATTAGGCAATCCCAACTAAAAATGACATCTGATGAATGCTTTAAATTGTTAACATTCTGCAAACAAACATGTTTAGCTGAACATAAAGTGACCTGACTTAGAAAGAGGTATTGATGGGTCGGATCTGGAGAATGGTCTGGTGGACCTCCCCCTGGAAAATGTCTGACTAGTAGCTAAATGTAAAATGTGTGTAGTTTGAAACACTGAGGCTAAGGAGAGTCTATGACTAGCTAGAGATATTGAAATAAAGACCATGAGTACCGGTACATCAAAATGCCACCTAGATATTAGCTTAACTTATCTGCCCCTTGCAGAAACTTGTTAAAGTATTTGGTGGCACCCTAGACTGTTAACATGGCACTGGATTTAGGAAAACCTTTCCTACAGGGCACATGGTAAGGATGACTGCTGGTCACGAAGAGTCATTTTTACTGGGATTTGTTTCTTTCCATTGCAAGGGCACTTGATGGTGTAACAGTGCTATCTAAGAAAGCCCTGCCCCCTCCTATCAGAAAGGCAGTTGTAGGGAACCAAGTTTATTCCATTGTAAGGGCACCCATCACATCCCCCCCACCCCACTGCTGGGGCATCATTAGGAAACTTGCATACATGGATGCAACGAGGGACACCCTTTATTTCCCTGCAGCGCATTTTATCTATTAATGGAGCACCTACGTTGACTGACCGACTATGTAGAATGCTGTGTAAAACTAAGCCTAATTTCCTGATCACCATAGTAAAGCATGGATGACATTTTTTATTTGTTTTTTTATAAACTGTAATGGATTTTCACTACATGTTCCCTTTTTTCCCTCAGGTGCCCAGTCTTTCTAGGGTCCTGTATGAAGACTTGACCTGGATTTCCAGATCCATGATGACCTGAGATGGGATGCTTTGATATGGAGGCACTACTTGTGACGTAAGCCATGTTAATCATTCATAGACACTGGGGTAGTAGTGTTCCCCTACTGTGTTTGTGAGATGGTGATGTGATGACTTAATCTTTTTTCCCCAGCAGATCGACTATGTTGACCATAGCTAAACTTTAAGCCAATTTTGTCTGATCCACCAGTTGATGTCTTATGTGGGTCATCAAGGCTGATGCTTGAAGTCTAATGCATCTCCACCCTCTTTATTTTAGTGTGGTCTGCTGACGAGTGCATCACAGGCTGGAAGTGGCATGCCTCACCCGGCATGTGTTCAAGGTAAGATGGAGATGGTGTGGAGTTGATGGCCCTTAGAAATTTGTGGTTCAGTGATGGTTTTTATGCCTTTAGTTTTGATCAACCATTTGAAATTAAACCAAAAGTTTTCTGAGAATCACAGATGGATTAATTGTGTGTATGTAGTGGTATTCCTTTGTATAACAAAATTATTTCTCCTATACAGTGGAGGACTCGGACTGTTTGAAGGACGGGTGAAAAAACAAAGGGCACCTATCTCTCAACATGGGGGGGGCCCCAACCCCACCTAAAAAGCTACATGTGTCAAGTATGACTATAGTTTTCAACCTTAATGAAAATAACACTTAGTAAAAATGACATTCCCTCTGAAAACCCAGTTAACTAATGCTCTAAGTTTTTAACTTTCTGCAAACAAACAAGTTTAGCTGAACATGATGTAATGGGACTTTAAAGGGGTGGTTCAGGATTTTGGACATAAGACCTCATTTCCAAGTAAGCAAGTGTGATATTTATCAGTGGAGACCGTTTTCAACACGTTTCATCCAGTCCTTCTAATTGCAGAGTTCGCAGGTGCTAGGCTAGCGCAAGTCAACGGTATGTGCTAGCCTGCCACTAAAAACAGTCTTACCCACTCCACAGTACACCCGAGGCAAATAAATTATAACGCCAGACTATCGATGTAAATGTCTGTATTGATACTGTTATTTCTAACGTTATTCTATCCTTGCATTTCAACGATCGCATTACATTTTGAGGGACTAGTTTCTTACCACGACGGAATTATACTTGCTCCGGTTAGTAGTACTGCGCCGAAAAGTAAACAGTAAAGCGCACTCCAATGGGGATACTTAGTAGTAGCCTTGGTAATATCAGTCCGCTGCTGAGATGCAAAATGACTACTACCAACTTCAGGGACCAAAGTATAACTCTTGCAACGCGATGCGAGGGTAGTTGTATTTCTTACACTATTCTATCAACACAGACATTTACATCGATTGTCTGGAATTTGCCTCGGGTGTACTTTGGAGTGGGTAAGACTGTCTTTAGAGGCAGGCTAGCACATACCGTTGACTTGCGCTAGCCTAGCACCTGCGAACTCTGCAATTACTGGATGAAACGTGTTGAAAACGGTCTCCACTGATAAATATCACACTTGCTTACTTGGAAATGAGGTCTTATGTCCAAAATCCTGAACCACCCCTTTAAAGACAGATGTATTAGTAGATCAGATGTGGAGGATGGTCTGGACCTCCCCAGGGAATTGTTTTGAAATTCTTTCAGCTAAATGTACCATTTTTGTGTAGTTTGAAACCGTAAGGCTAAAGAGAGCCTATGACTAGCGAGATATTGAACTTAAGACTAAATGGTTTGGTTCAATTCCTTTTACCTTGCTCTTGCAAATGATCAGAAACAGGGTAACTCAATTATTGGTACTCTTGCCCTTGATACAAAAGGTAGGGTCTTGTAATTTGTTCTGTGTGTCCACTTTGCTCCATTAGTCTTAATTTACTTTGGGCTTTCAGACAAGGTAGAGGGTCACCATATCAGTCCTTCTACATGATTATTTGGATACAGATCAGGATGCAGATTTTGGAATTTGGTTTCACTTCCTTACCATTGTGAGATGGGGGGGTGAGGGTCATTAGTGAGTCACCGCTCATGTTGTAACGCCTAATGCCCTGGCCTAAAGTGCCTATTGAAAAATTAAAACCTGCACACGAGTACATCAAAATGCCACCTATATATTTTCCAGACTGTGCCATCAAAGAATTCACTTCATGATTTATTTATTTTTTTATCAGAAAAGCACCTGTAGGGAACCTCAAGTTTAGCCCATTGTAAGGGCACCTACCATATATTTCCCACTGCTGGGGCATGAATTAGGAAACTTGCATTAACTGATCCAAGGAGGGACATCCTTTATTTCACTGTTGCACATTTTATCCACTAGAGGAGCAGCTACATTGGTACTTAATGCTTTCTCAAATGGTGTGCCATATACTGGGTTGCATTCCAATACATTCTGTATTGGAAATGAACCCCTTTGGAACACTGTAGGGACCATAAAGAGAGTACTCCATAATGGTACTTTCCAATGGAAGGGTACACATAAAGAATGCCAAGTATAGACTATTTTAAGGGACACCTTTGAGGGTATTGCATTACATTTTCAACACTAGAAAGGCTCTCATTAAGACATGATCATGAATTTTATTTGTTCTAGGCTACATAAACACTAGGTAAGCGCTCAATGAGAATAATGGCCGAAATTCGTATATATATCTAGATTGGTCATAATGATCAAGCTTTTTTCTCCAGCTGACCAACTATGTAGACTGCTGTGAAAAACTATGCCAAATTACCTGAGATTACCATAGTAAAGCATGGATAAAAGGTGTTTAAAAAATGGTACTAAATGTTTGTTTTTTTGTTTTTCTCAGGTATACCTAGTCTTTGTAGGGTCCTGTGTGAAGACTTGACCTGCACTTGCATATCCCTGGATTTCCAGATGTGTTTTGAACTGCTTCAGGATCTATGATTACCATCTGAGATGGGATGCTCAAATATGGAGGCCTTATTTGTGACGTAAGCCATGTTAATCATTCCCTCATAAATGCTCGGGCAGTACTGCTCCCCTACTGTGTTTGTGATGGTGATGTGATGACTTAATCTTTTTTCCCCAGCAGATCGACTATGTTGACCATAGCTAAACTTTAAGCCAATTTTGTCTGATCCACCAGTTGATGTCTTATGTGGGTCATCAAGGCTGATGCTTGAAGTCTAATGCATCTCCACCCTCTTTATTTCAGTGTGGTCTGCTGACGAGTGCATCACAGGCTGGAAGTGGCATGCCTCACCCGGCATGTGTTCAAGGTAAGATGGAGATGGTGTGGAGTTGATGGCCCTTAGAAATTAGTGGTTCAGTGATGGTTTTTATGCCTTTAGTTTTGATCAACCATTTGAAATTAAACCAAAAGTTTACTGAGAATCACAGATGGACTAATGAATGTGTATGTAGTGGTATTCCTTTGTATAACACAATTATTTCTCCTATACAGCGAAGGACTCGGACTGTTTGAAGGACAGGGGTGAAAAAACAAAGCGCACCCATCTCTCAACATGGGGGGGCCCCAACCCCACCTAAAAAGCTACATGTGTTAAGTATGACAATAGTTTTAAACCTCAATGAAAATGACACCTAGGCAATCCCATCTTAAAATGACAAGCCCTCAGATAAAAGAATTGGTGAACTATAATGCTTTACATTTTTAACTTTCTGCAAACAAACGTCTTTAGCTGAACATGAACCTCCATGTTGGGTTATTTGTAGGTCAGATCTGGAGGATGGTCTGGTGGACATTTTTTGAATTCTGACTGCTAAATGTACCATTTTTGTGTAGTTTGATACAGCAAGGCTAAAGAGAGCCTATGACTGGGTGAGGATATTGAAATAAACACTAAATTGTTTTCATAGTTTTTAATTCCATTTACTTTGCTCTTGCCAAATGATCACAAACAGGATGGATATTATTGGTACTCTTGCCCATGAATGGGAGGGTAATTTGTTTTTGTCTGTGCACTTGCATAACTTGCACTACTGGTCTAATTTATTTTGGACTTTTAAACAAGGTATGGTTCACCTTCTCAGTCCTCCTACATGATTGTGGATACAGATTTTGGAATTGGGTTTTACTTTCTACACCATGGGGGGTCAGGGTCTGCTGTGACCTAACTGCACTTGTTACTTGACACTGAATCTGCCCTGGCCTAAAGTGGCCATTGGGAAAAATGAAAACATGGACAGTGCAGATGAGATGTCAAAAGCCCAGCTAGATATTTGCTTATGCCTATCTGCCCCTTGCAGAAACTTATTGAAAAGTATTTGGTACCCTAAAATATCATGGTAGCCTCTTTGGGGAAAACCTTCCCTATGGCCACATGGTAAGGAAGACTGTAGTGCACTGAGCCTCGTTTTATTGGGATTTTCTTTCCACTGCAAGGGCACTTGATTGTGCCACAGTGCTATCTAACATGGCACTTTTATTTACTTTTTCCCCAACTGACTGACTAGACTGCTGTGAAATTAAGCCAAATTACCTGAAGTTACCATAATGTTAAAGCAAAGGTGTTTTAAAATGATAATGGGCCTGGACTAAATGTTCCTTTTTCTCCTCAGGTGTACCCAGTCTTTGTAGGGTCCTGTATGAAGACTTGATCTGCCACTTGCAAATATGTGGATTTCAAGATGTGCTTTGAATTGCTTCAGGATCTGATTACCATCTGAGATGGGATGCTCAGATATGGAGGCCTTATTTGTGACGTAAGCCATGTTAATCATTCCCTCATAAATGCTCGGGCAGTAGTGCTCCCCTACTGTGTTTGTGATGGTGATGTGATGACTTAATCTTTTTTCCCCAGCAGATCGACTATGTTGACCATAGCTAAACTTTAAGCCAATTTTGTCTGATTCACCAGTTGATGTCTTATGTGAGTAATCAAGGTTGATGCTTGAAGTCTAATGCATCATTCTCCACCTTGTATTTATTTTAGGGTGCTCTGCTGACAAGAGCATCACAGGCTGCAAAGGGCTGTGGTCTGGATTGGGGTATCTGGATACCAGTCTTGGTGTGGTGGCCAGATGACCTGGAGTAATTTTCATCTAAGTTACAAGATTTTCTACAAGTCGTCACAAGTTATTTTTTGAATGTCTGCTTGGATTCATGTGTGCTAGATTGTATACAAATAGAAAATGGACAATTGTGTTTGGTTACTGACATTTTCAGAACTATAGCCATATGAATCTTCAATGCTTTTTTCACGCTTTGGATAACATGATTAAATTATAAAAATAATAAACGTTGTTTGAAAAAATCAAGGTTTCTTGTGTTCTCTTTTTAAATATATCTGTAGCACTAGACTGAGCTCACGTTTGAATTAAGGCATACACATTTTTTTCTTGGGTTCCGGTTTCCGACCGACCCTGTCAATTTATGTGCGACCCAAATTTATTTTATGAGCTTGGGGAAGAAATAACACTAAATAGTCTAGGCTACATTAAGGGAACACCAGGCAACGTTTTCGTGTTAATTACTCATCTTCGTAAGTCGGTATATGGTTAAATGACTCATTACAGGGCGAATGAAGACTCGCCCGCCCCTACTGCCTGTAGAAAGAATATCCCGCTTGCAAGTTCAGTGTATCGTACCCGGCGACCGAAGCAGTTTCAGTTTCCATCTTGCATCCACAGCACAGAGAGGCTAACCATAGATATATACACTAGATGTCGCCTTGACTACTGCTGTTCATTGGAACGAATGCGTCAATCGAGACGCCATCTTGCTTCAGTGATCCACTCCTCTATAATGCATTAGCGTCAATCTGGGCAAAGATCTAGCGAAAATAAAATCACCATAAATCGTCAAAATCTCAAGCAATTATCTAATTTTTTGGGTTGTTCCAACTGACAGGCATGTATTTATGGTTGAGTCTACAGAAAACTAAGCTTAAGACGATAATAAAGATACATTTTACCCGTCTAGCCCCATAGACTCCCATTCATTCTGCAGCTAGCGGCGGCCCCTAGAGGAACAATGAGTAAACTGCAACCAGGTTCGATACAATGAAAGTAAACAGGCTCTTCGTAGACAGGCTCTGGTTGAGGCCACATACCCCTCGTCTCGTTTACTCATGTAAGTTGTAATCTCACCAGAAGTTGCTGTAGATCTGTAGAACATTTACCTCTGCTACTACATAGGCTACGCCAGTCGTTACTTTTATAATCATGGGTCAGTGGTGCCATGGGCAAACGAGATGTAGCTGAATTCATAAATGACAAAGCCATGAGAAAGGTGATTTTCTTACGTTTCAACAACAAAGAAGCCGATCTGCCATCATTGTGAGAAGTTCCCAAATTTGTCGCTAATCGCTAAAAAGGTTTTCTATCGCTGGGGATGGCCAAACGTCGCTAAATAGGTACTGCTGACAATACAGGAGAACTAGTTTAGCGATTCAGATCCCTGTACAAAGATGGCGGCGGTGTTGACGCATGCTGAGAAGCAGAAGGCGACATCTAGTGTATATATCTATGGAGGCTAACAAACGCTAGCGATTGTTGCAAACGTGTGTATAATGGCAGAGCCGGCGAAGAAGCAGCGAAAACCCTTGATGGAAGATGCAAAGAAAAGGAAAAGAGCTTCAGACCGAGCGGGGGGGGAGTTTCGTAGAGAAAAAGCATCAGGCTTGCCTGGTGTCCCTTTAAATAAATCCACAAATAAAAAGCGAACTATAATTACATTAATTACCCCTTGCGTTATGTATAAGGATGAGCGTATTCTCTGTTACAAAGTAGCCTATGCACAGCTGTTCACGAAGACGATTGTTTTCGTCACTTAAGGCACTCGCAAGGCACCGCAACTTTTTCGCAAATTTGACCAATCATCGTAGTTTCACTGTGAAATGTCACCTACCGCAACAGTCCCTCGCGCAGAATATTGAGCCAGATGGCACACTTACTTCTGCACCTTCTGCATATGACATGTTCGTTCCTCTGCAGTTTTGATGACAATAAATAGAAGGCTAACGTTAACGATCTGCTTACTTGCATCTCTCAACCTGGTGTTACTAACTAGGCTATGAAAGTAAGTTAATTAAGGCCTACTTGGTTTACTGACATTTGAGTAGGCTATGCAACCCATCGGCAAACGTTTACCTGGATATGTCCTTTTAGCTTATGTCATGTTTATGTCAAGCTTATGTTTGCTAGCTTGTGGGCTTAGTTTGAGTAGTGCTACCAAAATCATAGAAATTAATAAAATTGCAAGACATTTACCTCTTCTATGATCCAAGAATGATTTCATTCGAGTTGTTTTTTTTTTTAAACTAATGACATAGAAGACATTCCCAATTGCATCCACATATGGTAATGCACTATGCAAAAAGTGATTTACACTCATAGCCGAACACAGTGAGATGCAAGCCTTCCAATCCACTCAGAAATGTAATTAGGCTACTCTCACGTCCTTAAAGGGGCAGGCAGTCAATTAGACGTACACCCAATGTAATGACATTAAACAGAAGTGTAGTCAAATAGTTTAAATCAATATGAAATTACTAGATACTTACTTGGATATTAGTAATTATGCAGGCCACAGACTATGAATTATTAAAAAGATATGAACTTAATATGAATTACAAAATATATGAATGTATTGAAACATATGACATGATGCCATCTCTTTAGGTGACTGTCTTTTTTGGACAGTTCTACTATAGCCTACTGCTTTGTGAATTACCTCAGTCAAAGCATTTTCACAAATAAAGTAGGCCTACTTTGATTTTCTGTAATCCTTACTGTTTACCTTTGATTATACTTTTTAATAAGCATCAAGATTATCAGTGTGATTTTGGTCTTAATAACCTTAATTTCCCTAAATGTAAACTATTTTTGCAATTTTCACTTCCTCCCGCAATTTCTCCACAAGAAACAGCTAAAATCACCGCAACTTCCATCCAGGCATTTTAGGTCGCAACATCTCAAAAAACCTCGCGAAATCCTGGAGGGATTGATTTTCTACCTATCCCTTACTGCCACTGGGAAAAAAAAAAAATCCCTACCGACCATGGCCTCAACTGACAACCAACAGGAACCAAACCTTTTTTTTTTATGCCTAAAAGCCAGCTGACCACGCACCTTATCAGTTGATGGAATAATTATTGAAAAGCCATAGAGTTGATCAATCTTTCAGCCATATGCTTATCTGTTAGGAACAGCCTGTCGAAGGCTTTAGGGCCAACATAAATTATGTAACGAAAAACTATCTGACTGAATTTGCGCAGACTGTCTAGACTAGAGCTATACATTGTATTTAGGGAATTAAATTAATCGGTGCTGCGTAACGCGCTCACAAAGCAGTCTCAATGGAAGATGTTATATGAACATGTATTTTTGTCTACGGCGTCACTTATAATCCTACCCTGGGAATTAGTCGTTCAGTGTTTTAAATTATGATGCCTATGTGCACACGAGTTAGTCAGGCCTGCGATAATCTGATGCTCTGCCATTGGCGGCAGCACATACTCCAGGCCATAATCCCTTTCAAAGGTTATATAAAGTTGCCAAACTGAGCAACAGCAGCTGGGTAGTCTATACGCGCAGCATCATCCTTCCCACAGCGCCTCGTGGATGCACAGCCGTCATCCATCCTTGATAAAAGATTCGGAGGAAAAATAGGAAGATCGGCGAACAGAATGTTGGTGATAGTTGACCTTGTGCTGATGTTAATAGATTTAACCATTTCTATTCTGAATGCAGTAGTGCGCACTGTCGTGCGACCGCGTCTGAAACCCATTGATGGAGAGCTGTGTCTCATCACGGGGGCAGGTGGTGGACTGGGACGCCTCTTTGCATTAGAATTTGCAAAAGAGGGAGCCGAACTTGTGTTGTGGGATTGCAACGCAGAGGCAAACGAGCAGACAGCCAAACTGGTACGGGAATTGGGGATCAAGGCGCACACGTACACAATCGATCTCTCCAAACGCGAGAGCATCTACCAAACAGCTGACCGTGTGCGACGCGAGGTGGGTGACGTCACGATGTTGGTAAACAACGCGGGAGTAGTGGCTGGGCAAAAGTTCCTAGAGTGTCCGGATGTGCTCTTGGAGAGGACCCTGCTGGTCAACTGCCATGCTCTCTTTTGGGTAAGACATGCCCTATCCAGACAACCCCTATGATCTCGGTAGCTAAACCCACATTATATCATTGATGTATGGAGCCTACAATATTATTTATGAAATTATATATTCCCCTTAATGTAGTCTTACCTTCTTAACATAAAACTGTTCACTGTTTTTATTTGTAAGTCGCTTTGGACAAAAGTGTCTGCCAAATCCCATAACCATAAATCTCGATTCCAAAACAGCAAAACAGCATGCACCCTATTGCTATTCTGTTATATAGGTTTTTGAGATTTTAATTTATTGTCTAGTCTGTGGATACACATTCATGATACCTGGTACATTACAGTACCTCTATACACAATAAAAACTGAATTATGTAGGGCCGGCCTACTTGATGCATGAGAAGACTCCATTGCTAACATGACTCAGAATGCCTGAATGATAGGCTATTGTTGCTGAATCTACATCCCTACAATATTGTTCCCCACTGCATTATCAGGTTTTAAAGAATAAGGCCCTTAAAAGCACGTCTGCAAATCTGACTAAAGAACTCATAACTGAAAATCCTTTGACTGGACATTAAGTGTAGGCCTATTCAATGTGGTGAGAAACACAGCAATTATGTAGGAATGTGATTCACAGTGTTATCCTCTTACTGTAACTAAAGTCGCATGTTTGTAGTGGATAAGCTGTGTCAGAAAAAAACATCAGTTACTAAAGCTTTTGTGGTGTTTTTATAAAAAAGGTCTTCTTTAGTTTGTGATCTTATGAAAGTCTTTCCTCTATTTGTGAAAATATTCTGAGGTTGGTGTGGTGAAACGGGTGGCCAGGAGCCTACATATAAGGACATGCATACCTGGTCATCCAAAGTGGCTGTTCAGCAGGGTCAGAGGTCATTAGAAGGAAAATACCTAGGTACATATGTACTGCCTAATGTGGCAAAAGAAAGACACAGGAGATGTTTTCTATTCTGAGTTCACACAAACAAGTGATGACATGAGAAGGAAGGGTATACGACCCATGCACAAAATGTCAGAATCAGCTTGCTTTGCGAACCAATGCTCTTGAATGAATTAAAGCTAAAGTATTCTTTCACTTTGTCAAAATTCTTTTGAGTTTTAATCAGTTAATCAGAATTAGACACCATACTTTCTCCCACTGACATGCTTTCCACCTTCAGGAGACGGAAACACCGATCCCTACATTCTAGGGACACATTACGTAACTCTTGAATGTCCTCTTTCACACAGATGACAAAGGCTTTCCTTCCTCACATGAAGGCCACAAACCATGGTCACATTGTCACTGTCGCTAGTACACTCGGACTGTTCACTACAGCTTGTGTGGAGGTAAGGGCTGCTACTTAATAAAAAAAGCTGTTTTAGAAAAACAAGCAAGTAATTGTGCATCTGTTCACTCTAATCATGAACACCATCAGAACACAAGTCAGGCCAGGGCACAAATGGCGACGTCAGTATTGCTTGTTATAGCCCTTTGATGTTGGCCATTCATGCTGTTCCCCTTTTTAATGGCATTTGAGGTCCACTCAAGCGTACCAAATCAGCTACAGAATTCAGATCAGCCCTCACCACGGACCTGTCTCTGACGTTATTGCTCTCTCTGTGTCCACACAGGACTATTGTGCCAGTAAGTTTGGGGCAGTGGGTTTTCACGAGTCCTTAGCTCACTCTCTCTTGGCAGAGGGTGGTCTGGATGGCATCAAGACCACACTGGTTTGCCCCTACATTGTCAACACTGGAATGTTTGCTGGATGCCAAATCAGGTGGGGATATAAGGCATATTGTACTTGAGAACACCCAGAGGTAAACAACACATAGGATGTATAAAAACAGAAATCCCTGTGCACTGCTACTTCAGGTTACCAAGTGCTGGTGGGTTGCAGGAACATTAAAGACAAAAAGTCAAAGTAGCCACCACACACTGGAATAATCTACTGATTGTACCATTGTTAGGATGGTAAAATACACACAAAAGGGTATGGCCCAACAAATGGGGACCAAAAGTGAAATGTAAGTTTGGCTTTTGGATTGGATCAAATTTTGAAAATTGGTTGTTCAAAGGGAAAAATCTTGTTTTAGATCTGGATCAGATTTTCAGTCTGTGTTGAAAACCTTTATCAGGATTATCCTGATTCCAACTGCAGGGTGGATTCAGGATGAATTTCAGAATGTAATAGAACATCAAAATCTGTCAAATAACCTTAATTTGTCTCTTCAATTAAAGCAACCCCACATAGGCTAAATTGTGATATGTAGTCTCATTTAGAGGCACTGACAATCCAGATTTCGTAATCCGGAAAAGATTGTAAGCGCTTTCAGATATAACCTCCGGAGTACATGCGGAGGTTTGTCAAACGGAGGTCCTACCCTTCGGATGATTCAGATATGATGCTAACCTGCGGACCTAATACTGACCTTATACGGATGTATGTGTGAACGACATACACGCACATTACAGAATCTCCGTGTGGTTGTCGAGTGAGGGGTGGGGGCTTAGAGTTCACAAGATGCGAGATATATGACGCAGAATATATGCGGCCGCTGCCTGTCACAGCTGCTTTTTGTTTACAAAGTGTAGCCTATGTATTATAGGCTAAAGAAGAGAAATATATTGTGCGTAGGCTAATACTTGAAGTAGGATAGTCACGTAAGTGCGCACATACAGTATTTGTATGTGTGCTTCGAGTAAACACATTTATCTGTTTTCAACGTAATGCAGGCGCGCGGGAACATATTTTTGACCATGGGTGCTGAATAACAAAATAATGGATGTCCCACGATTTCTCCCCTAGCATGATATGATTTGAATTTAGACAGCTACGCCATTTCAATGCGGTGTATGAGTAGGCCTAAGAGCGAGAAGTTTTATAATGCCCTTGCCACTCCGACTCATCAATAAAAACTGCGTGCACACACACCAGACCAGCACTTGACTTTACATCATTAAACTATTTCAGTATATTGCTTTTCTGATTGCCAAAACCACACCTAACTTATGGCGTCTCCACTCCACAGCAAAAGTGTCCTAACCACGTTACAGCTGTTTCTATCTGAGCGACTCCAATAGTGAGAGGATTTCAGTGTCATATTTCGGTGGCACTAGCTAAGCTGTCGTGGAACTCGAGATGACATGTCTACTGATAGGCAACAGGTCTCACCAACACGAAATTCTAATTGCAAAAGATGCATCCTACCTCATCTGTTGTACTGTAGTTATTCGAAATTGGGCTTTTCACAATCCAACGATATATCCAAAGTGCGAACTAGCTGGTGATGGTTTATGAAAACTGCCAGTATGCATGCTACACGGAGTTCTGACAGGGCTGTGCATGGCCTAATAAGCAGGCAAGATATAACCCACGATCGCCATGGTTTCGTTGTCAATTCGTGTTTGTGGTAATAATGACAGCAACAATAAAACCATCTGTATCTTACGATCTTCATCATTCTTGACAGATCACCAGCCTCCTCTGGATGGTCATATGCATAATTAGCCTATAGCCTACCTTTAGTTTTCATTTAATTTTAAACACGAATCTATACCCAGATAGCAAAATTTGACCGGCCCACCTCTGGCCCACTACCTTGCCTCAGGGTTTTGTGAGTGTTGGCCCAGTTCTGGCTGGGCCTCCGGCCCAACAATGGCCCAGTTACTGATAACTGACACAAAGAATTTCCTCTGGCCCAGATGTGGCCCACACACTGCAAAATGACTCTCATTGTTTCTGTTGGCCCAGGTCTGGCCCACACACTGTAAAATGACTCTTATTGGAACTGTTGGCCCAGGTGTGGCCCACACACTGTGAAATGACTCATTGTTTCTGTTGGCCCAGGTGTGGCCCACACACTGTGAAATGACTGTCATGCATTCTGTTGGCCCAGGTCTGGCCCACACACTATATAACTGAGTGTTGGCTGAGTGTCGGCTGGGCCTCTGGGCCTGTACTGGCCCACACACTATTAAACTGATCTGACTGAGTGTTGGCTGAGTGTCGGCTGGGCCTCTGGGCCTGTACTGGCCCACGCACTATAAAACTGATCTGACTGAGTGTTGGCTGAGTGTCGGCTGGGCCTCTGGGCCTGTACTGGCCCACGCACTATAAAACTGATCTGACTGAGTGTTGGCTGAATGTCGGCTGGGTCCCCGGGCCACATGTGGCCCATTAACTACCAAAAGTACTTGAAAATAAACACAAATCCAGAACTAGTAATTAAAAGCACAAGCTACTTTTATTAACAAGTTTGACAAACACAACCTTGCAAATAAAACAAACATTTAAAAATTATACAAGCTTTTACATATATACACTTTAAAAAATTAAACAAGTTAAAATATACAATCTACTTTTATCTACAACAATCGACATCTTTCATATACAAAAACACAAACAATTAAACATTTTAAAACTGTATAATGATTCAAAGAAATAAATTATTCTAAATGAACATTAAACATTTACAGAATTTACTTTAAATTCTGTATTTTTGTACCATGTACCATGACCTACCCAGCTACATACATGCACACATACTCACTCTCAAAGTATTTTTCAATAGCAGAAACCTTTGCCACCTGCCTTCTCTTTCTGTTGCCGCTTCATTGTTGCCTCCACCAGTTTCAGCAGCACTACCAGCCGGGGGTGTCTCCAAACTGCATTTAGGAATAAAAGAATATTATAAGATCATTATGAGGTCTAAAGCAAGATTTCAACATGTCATCTGTCAGAGAAGTTCTGTTTGTCCACTCAAATATACTTACAGATAGCCACCTCAGCTCTCTGTGGGGGTTGATCAGAGTTCTTTCCATCCATCCTTCAATTTGAGATGCATGGACAGCATGTAATTTCAAAAGAAAAGAAAAAAAACATTAAACTATTTATCCTTTACTGTCTGACTAAATATTACTAAAGCCCAGTCTTGCCACTCTGCAGCTGTCTTGGTAACACCTCCCTGGTAGTTATTTTGGGCAACATTGACATTGTGTGATTGTTAAATGCTGATATATTACCAATGACAATAACCAAAAGCAAGACATATTTGTCAACACATACAGACCTGAAGCACAAAGGCTTGTGGACTTCCTTCACAAGAGCCTTGTGGGTGCTCCAGTTGGTTGGCCATGTTTTCAACAGCGCATGTTTCCTGCCCACTCCAGTTCTTTGCTGACATAATGGATGAGGCAAACCAAAAGCATCTAAAAATGACACATCACAAAACACAGGCCTAGATGAAAGCTGATTCCTATGATTTGGCTCATCTAAACAAAAAAGTATTACTTATTCTATTAAATCAATGTACATCTTACCAAGAGCTCTTCAGGTCTCCTGTTTTTCCAACACAAGAAATGGTTCACACACACGGGTACCCTTCTTCATCCAAAGGAGTGCAGGGCAGGTCTCTGGTCAGTGTGGCCTGGATTCTGAGGTGTAGGCTACATTTTAAAAAAGTCACAGTAACGTTAGGTTAATGGAAGTATATGTGTTCAAAATGATTACATGATCATAAACAACCCCTCAGTACAAAATACAGAACGACCTTAAAATACAGATTTTGATGAGCTTTACATGACCAGGACAGGACCCACCCTGCTACCATCTCTCTCTCTCTCTCTCTCTCTCTCTCTCTCTCTCTCACACACACACTCTCTTAAGGCATACAGTCTCAGTCCTGCCTGCAGTGCCTGAAGTTGGATAGATAACGATGAAATGCCCAATTACCAATCGCAATATTCTAAGTCATGCAATACTGGTTAACTGTTAAGCTATTTCTGAAATGATTAGATCACACTTTTCTTTGAAAACCACATAATTATGCAAGTATGGCTAACGTTACAGCACTGAACGTTTTTGACTAACCACCAACACTGACGTTAACGGTAATTAGGCCAACAAAGTAGGCTAAGAAATCATAACGTATGTTACCGCTAGCTTCGTCATCGTCAAGGGGGTTAGATTGAAACACCCATTCTTGTTATGCTACTTGTTAAACTTTGTCTGCAATAATAAGCCTACGTACATTCATAATGATTTACATGCAATAACAGGTAAAGGTAAAGTTACTTACCACAGGCAGTGTCCAAAACGAGACAGTTTCGCGCCGTCCTGCTGGTTTCAAACTTAACAGTTGCTCTGCTCGTGGCTCTTCCACATGTAATGGGCCGACAGTCACTTTACAGAATTGGGCCATGTACGTTTAGAGTCCGGCTGTCGCTAAATGTTTCATTTTTGCCGCCAACAGCCGCGATACTGATCATTGTTCGTTCCTGAAGTATCGGGCCACACACTGTATGAAATCCGTCTGCCGAGATTGATTCGAAAACTGGCAGTAGCCCATCAAACCCCAATCGGGCCAAATAAGACACTCAGTAATCAGCCCAACTACTGCGTGTCAGTGTCGGCCCATTCAAGGGGACAGTGCCTCAGCCGACTTGAAACTCCGCCGACAGTGGCAGCACTCAGCCAGGATCGGGCCGACTGTGTTTACTGTGCTTCAGCCGACTCGGACCTCAGCCGACACTGCCAGCACTCAGCCAGAATCGGGCCGACTATGCTTGCTATCTGGGATACTGTCTTTACTGCCGGGAGAGAAAAAAATCCTGTATTCTTTTCTGTAGCCTAATTCTGCCTAAGGCTATCAATGAACAGAAAACCGTGTTGGCTAACAATTTATTAAATAAAACCTGTTATTGTCGTCAACGACGTTGCTGTAGGCTACTGCCTTTTCAGCGCCTTCTGCTTATGATGATTCAGTCTTTTGAATTCGTTTGGCCTTGCCATGCAGTTGTAGGCTACAACGTGCCATTCCCTTCATGTGTTTTATCAAAATGTTGTATGTCCTCATGGACAGTAGCTCCGTGATGTCTGCATCTTTCCATGTCGGAGATTTTCTGGACAGCACTATATGCCACTCCATCATAACACTGGCATTTAAGTCAGATTTAACCACATGGACGAACGGAAGAAACGTCACCAACACGCCCTCTCACTAAGTGTGAATTTTAACCGCATGTTCTACGCCTCGTTCAGACACAGCACATTTACATAATGTCCGGAGGAAATACTAGGTCGGGGGTAGTATAAACACCGGGTGAATTCCGACTTCCATATGACCGGTTATGTCGTTCAGATATACGGCCCCACCGTTTAACATCGGCAGAACCTCCGGTTTTACACGTACGTCTGAAAGCGCTTTGTATTTGGATCAGGGAGATCCAATCCAAATTTGCTTTAAACAACATCATATAAATCGAATGGATTATCTGATCCTGGATAGTAAAATGTGGGATTACCAAATCTGGATTATTCTGATCCAGATTATTTTTGCAACTGGGCCCTTGTTTAAAATTACATACAGGAATAGACCCTCTACTTGACACCCACTGTGAAAACATATTATCCATAGAATGATGTATAACAGGGATGTAAAGAAAAGTTTGTTTGTCCAGCTTCTCCCTATTCATATTTCCGGTTGTGTGTTAATAATATGCTAATATGCTTTTAAAGTGTGCAAGGAGGGAAAAGAGTGGGATGAACAATGCCTATTAATGCTCCCAACAGACCGGAGTTCCGTAACCTGGTCCCTCCACTGGAGCCTTTGGACTGTGTCCAGCGGTCCATGAGAGCCATCCTGGGCGACGAGATGATGGTGTGCATTCCCAGCATCATGAGCGTGGCCGCCTTGTCTCGAGCGTGAGTATCATCCCTCAAAACCTTCTGCTGGTGCCCCTAAAATGTGGATTGCACAGGTAGTGAGTCACTTCTCTTTTTATGACCGCCACTTCACTGTCAACGATTCCCGGGACACTAAAAGACCGCACGCACGCAAACACATCCACATGCATACAAACACACACAGGTAGGTAGGCACGCACGCACGCACACACACACAGTACACATGCACATTCCCACATAACTAAAAAAGCAAGCATTAAGTCAGCAAGAATGCAAAAGGAAGCATATTGTTTGTATGTCCAATAGGTTGCTTCCTTGGGAAGCCAACATTGTCACGTACCGCTTCCTGGGAGCCGATAAATGCATGTATCCCTTCATCAAGACCAAGCAGCAGCAGCAGAGTCCTGTGGCCAATGGGCATGTGAAATCTGGATAAAGTCTTCCAGCAATCATCGCTGGACCATGTTATCGCTGGAATACTGTGTGGTGTTAGGGGCCTGTGCCATAGTAATAAGTGGTCACTAAAGGTCTATTTATTGTCAGGTGGTGTACTACAAAAATCAATCATGGCAAGGGACACGTTAGCTGCCAAACTGACTGGTAAGGTTACTCAATACCAAAACTTACCGGATTGGTAATATTGTTCTGTCTGAATGCCTTTAAAATTTGGAATGTCCTGTATGTTCGGCCAACTGGGAATCCTTTTGATTATTTACTAAAAGAAGTGCATTCTCATTTCTGAAAGGGGACCATTAATTGTTGCATTTTTGTTGTTCTTCTGGTAACTGTTAAGATCTAGTGTTCAAGTGAATTGTATCAGTCCTTCATCAACTGTTTTGTGACATTGTCTATGACAAATAGTATGTATATCAAGTCATTTTACGTAATAAAATTTGCATAATTCAGGTTTGTGGTCTTCCAGCAACATTACCCACCCCATTATTGGCGGCTACTTTAGATAGAAGAATGTTATGCACAGGTTGCTTGAAGGTCTAAATCCTAGAGGTCAGTCAACGTCATTGCCTTCAGATGCACCATCACGTTTCAGATTACATGCATGTAAACTCCTTTAAAATCACTGTGACCAATACCGAAGGGTATTACACAAGTGCTTCTCTTTATTACCATTTTTAGAAACAAAGCCATGGAAACTAAGAGCTGACATTGAAACAAAATAAATGGGACAAAACAAAACATGCAACAAAAAAAGGAAGAGCAGACATACAAGGGCTTAATTTTTGAGTCTCCAATGTACAAGTCCTCTCCTGTACAGTAAAAACTACAGTAAAGGAAAACAAATGCTTCCCAATGATTGTAAAGACCTCCAATTCATCACAAATCACACCCACAGCAAAGTGGGGTCGGTCAAATCGGTCAGTCATTAGCAAGCCTGTTAGTTCAATTCCGGACAACTTTGTTTTTTTTTTAGTTTTTTTTTTTTTTAGAAGGGGTCGAGATTCCTTTTCCCCTAATGAATGATGTGATACAGAACAACTGATGTGAAACCCAGCAGCTAGACAAATCAGATTAACACATGTTCTAACAGCATTCCATGTAACTGATGTGGTCCTGGTTCCAATCGTCGGAGCAGAGCAGCAAGCTGATTGGCCCAAAGACAGGAAAGAAAAGGAAAAAAAGAAAAGCACACCACTCATGTAAGGCTGTAACTCCTGATCATCATTAGTGGTCCTCTTGTTCATTCCCCTTTTGTTTTTTGTTTTTCTCTAAAAGCGCTTAAAACTCCCTGGGCCATCAAAGGGCTGTGGTAAGAGTCAGCTTCCCAATGTCTCCATTCAATGAAATGTCAAAAAGTCAGAGCAAAGTGTCCAGTTGGGTTAAGTCCAGTCCAGTTCAGGTCCGTCTGTCTGTCTGTCTGGTTCCAGGAAGTCGATCTGCTGGAGACAAGCGTTCCACGCCCTCTAGCTGCTCCCCTCACACCTGTGCCCTTCTGCGGGCAGAGAAGGGCCAAGCCACCGGGCTCCTCACACCAGCTGTACGGTGGCAGCCTGGAGGTAGCCCTGCAGGTACTGGAGTGCCTCCGCATTCAGGTTAGAGCTCAGCATGGACGGAACCTGCCGGACAAGAGAAGAGGGCATTCGTTGACTTTACTCAGACATACAGTTCAAAGATGCTGGAAGACCTGCGTTGTGTGTGTGTGTGTGTGTGTGTGTGTGTGTGTGTGTGTGTGACAAATGTCCTGTCAAAGTGCTGGGCACACACTAAATAATTCACACAAAGATATGTTTTAAGGAATTAAAGTTAGTAAGACCCAACATAGTGGGATATCAGATCATAATGCCTCAACTATCACAATGCCACTTAAGGGGTGGCTCGCTTTTTTGCTTCATCAAAACCTGTGATATTGGAAGGTTTCCATCAGGCCTTTCCCTGTCTGAGAATGGTTTTCAATTTCATAGCTCCTTATACAAATGTCTAAGCAGCTTGTTCATCTTTTCTGCCTGCCATCTGACTCAGTCATGGTAATTACAGTAATCTATAATCTCAGCAATCTAATCCTCGTCCTATGACACTCGCTCTTATGTATGTAATGGTCATAACAAAAGGGTAGGGTCAGAATCTTCAGCTTATATCAGCCGCCCCCCCCCGCCACATTTTTATGCATGCATACAATTACCTACATATATACATATACATACACGCCTACATATACCCATAAGGGTCAGTAGATATATACAGTACATTGCCACCATAAGATGAATAATATCCAAAATAATAATGGTAACCATTATGATGATAACAATAATCATCGTCAACATTATCAATATTCTCATAGAATAATACTACTCAATGGTTGTAGACATTCCTACTATGTTTTAATTAATCTGGTAATGCATTCCAATTCTAACTGAAGCATTCCTAAAGCTACAGTAAATTAGGGGAGAATGCAAGTTCCTTACTAAAGTTAGATTAGATCCACATCTTACGCTACTGGTTTCTGCCCAACACTAAGCCAACAGCAGGATACACAATCCTCTTAATACTACAGCTGACCATTATAGAGTAGACCATCAGTACAAAGTCACCAGTGTTTCCCCTTGATTTTTGTTACTGTGGCAGTGCTGTTGTGGTCATGAGCATGAGACCATGGTTTTCTTTCATAGCATGTCATTACTTCTTATTGAGCAGAGCACTATGCACCAAAATAAATGCAGTTGAATTTATGAAATATTGGGCAATTTGTGGAAAATATGAATGATCACGCAGAAAACTTTTTATTTAGGGATAATAGTTTTAGGGATAAAGTGAAGCAATTGTATGTGCCCTTTTTAAATAATAACTGAAATCACCCTGATCAAAATGTTGCCTAATACTTGAGCGTTTGGACTGATAATATACACAAAAGTTGATACACTCAGGTTTAATTGGCTATTAAGTGTAATTTTAAACATCTATGACATGTTTGATTGTAATTAGTGCCTGTGTTCTGTGAGACCTCTGCACATTTTATCAAGGGCTGCACTAATTTTGCTGGTTACTGAGCCATGGCTAAGTCCTTTTAGGCAAGTCCCTCCACTCGGCTGCCATATTGCAACGCTTTTTGGGCACTCATCGGGCATCCTATTGGGCAGAAATGCGCGTGCGCAAGGCTTCACGACACCAATCTTGCTCTAGCGGCGAGTTCACAACACATGATTGGCACGATGTCTTCACAACACACCATATGATTGGCTCAATGTAGTCACATGTCGACGTTTTACAGAGGAAGGGGTGGGATGTGTGTAGACAACGGCCATATTGGCGTTACAAACTAGCCCTATGCATTTCTATGGAGGATAGTCTCCACATTAGAAAGTCTCTGGCCATGGGGAAAGCAAAAGAGCTGCTAAAAGTTTTGTGAGAAAATAACTGTATAAATCAGGAAAAGGATAGAAAAAGATAGCAATATTCTGTGATGCCTTATGGTTTCATTTGAATCCTTTAAAATGAAAAAAGTACCGGTAATGTGCTTTGCCTGATCACTTGTGTTTTCTGAAGAGAATAGCACTTATTTCACAGATTTTGCCAGGGTATGTAACCTTATGAGCACAACTCTACTGCACAGTACTCAATGTCTCACTTCACTTCTGGCTGTTATTACTTGCCCAGAAGATTACACCTACAGCATTACTAGATCACTTTAGCTTGCTAATGTATGACCTGGCAACCTTGAAGAATTTTTTTGAGTAGCACCTTGAGAAAAAAAAAAAAACATCAGCCTTTATGCATGCAGCCAAAAACAGACATAGCCATGCTCATGCACACTAGACACATTTAGGATAGCGACCCATCTTTAATGTCGGATATCTAACTAAATGTGATCCAATGCAAACTGAATCTTTTATAGTAGCTCTATAATGTTATGAAAAACACTTGTTTTGATAGGGACTGATGTGGATATGTTGTCCATTTTCTTATATGAGGTCTCAATTTAATCATGCCTGGTCTATTATTACCTCTTTTCAATCCATTATTATTAGCTATTTATTTTGTAAAGAAATATATCTATCCCTCATGTCATGCCAACATATTTAATTCAACTGAATATAGGCTACAGTAGATAGAGACTAAATGGACATCTGCTGTCAGTGTGCAATCTATCTCTTAACACACAATAGCCTACATGTTTGTTTTTTTTTTTCCTTTTTTTTTTACATTCAATGTTAAATTATTACCTGCTGACTAATGCAAATTACTGATTGCTTTTAAAGAAATGCAATTGCACATGCTCTCAGTTTCAGATGGCGGTGCCTTTCTGCAATCTGTGAGGCTGCAATGATTACATTATCCCAACTAAAGCGATAGGTGCGCAATCTCAGTGGAAGCCTATTATTTGTTCTCGCTTGTTTTCGTGCTAAACCAAAACAACAATGCTCCAAAGAAAAAACAAATTGAACACTCATCAATGAGATGCTCAAAATATTTAGCCAAGGTCCACTTTCAGACTCGTTAATGGCTGCATTTGGCCTTGGAAAAGTTTGCATTTCCTTAGCGCCTTTTAGTTATGACAACGTTAACCATCAGCGACACATGGAAAATATAATGCTAACTGAAACAACTGATGAACAAGTAATAACTTTCCAAGACTACATCAAACTATTCGGCCTAGGTGAATTCACAATCTCACTCAGTTGAGATGTTCTAGTTTTGCAAAACGACACCTGGGAGAACGCGAATTTGAGAGTGAATACTTGTTAAAGCAACACCAAAGAGTTTTTTATACCTTAAAATAATGTTTCCAAAATCGTTTCAGTGGTTCATCAACTCGTAACAGGGTGAACGGCAATTCTGCATTCGCTTCGCGGCCCTCTAGCGGCTATAACCGCACTATGCAAGTTTGCCAGATCGGGTAGCGGATCTGTAGTTCGATGGAATGAGACATAAGAAACTACAAATTTGACTTGCATATGATGTCGCAATACATCGTACTTTTATAAGTCATGCAAAATATTCTACCTTGTCTGTGGACATCGTTATTTGCAAAGCCGGTGCTGGATAAACAAATAGCGTGCGTGCGACAGAGGGAAAGTTCTTTGGTGTTGCTTTAAGCTCACCTCATCAAGTCTTTTGTGTAACCAACCGTTGGCTGAACAAAATATAGCATAACGAGAGGCCACTATGCTTTGCCCATCATCCTCACTTGTCACTTTCTCTCTGTATCTCACCCTAGCATGAACTAGATTTGTGGGAGATTGTAAAAGTAAGAAATTGTTTAAGTAAGAAATTGTACCCTTGTACTTTGATGTGAAAATGCGTGTTTGATACGCAGAAATGGCAGGTCTGTGAATGATACAATTTCTTGCTACTTAATTAGCAATGGTAGTGCACCGCTGCTGAATGCAAAGGCTACAGAATCAATACTGGTCATCGATTTTCCTTCAAACATGTCTCTTCTCTTGTGGAACTCACCCGTCCTGGGCAGGCGGTGGACAGCTTGTGCAGGGACTGAGCCAGCAGAATCTTCGGGTTGCTGACGGCCTCGCCGATGGGGTCGTGCTCCTTCTTCCCAGCGAAGGCCAGCTGCGAGAAAGCCGTCTGGTACCCGGGCGTGTCCTCGATGTCGATGAAGTGCTCGTCGTCAGGGACGCTGTCGTCCTCCGGTAACTCAAACAAACCAATCAGGGCCTGCAGCAGAGGCGTCCTACCAAAAGAGAGTAGAGTCAATGTACAGAACAAGTGCTATGAAAGTGGCAGAGAGGGTCTGTACCTGCCCTGCCCTACCCTACCATCATCACATAGGTGCTGAAATTGCCATAAATGTATTACATTCCTTGAACTTCTTTAGAGTGTTAAGTGTTCAACATTTTCCATAATACTAAGCCAGTCAAACAAGGCCAAACAAAACGATCTCCGAACGTGCTCTCTCTCTGGATGTAGCATTCCTACCAGAGTTTGGTGTACTCTGTGTCCATCATGGCAGGGCATTCAGTCAGGACCTTTGTGATGCCAACAGCGCAGATCTTTTTCTCCACCGGGCCTGAGACTTTCTGCACCTCCGGAATGACAATCTTCTCCAGGACCATGCCGAACATCCTGAGAAGGATCAAGTATTAGCACTGGTGTGCGGCCCATGAAAAAGGACAACTTTGAAAGGGAGTGAGATGATATGGAAGCATAAAATGTTACTGCACGACTTACTTTGGCTGGATGCTATCAAATATCTCCTGCAAAGCAATGGCTCCATACTTGACAGAGTAAAGGTTGATGAAGACCAAAAAGCCTGTGACGACAAACAACTCCTTCAGATTACACATTTCCTAACTGGTACTTCCCTCACTGCCAATAGGCCTGAAGATGAAATGAACACTAGAGGGGTTGAGACAAACAAGTCTCTTTATTGTAGCACTAAACACCCAGAGGACTCACTCTTGATGAACTTGGTGGTTTTGGAGCTCTGCAGCCTCTGGAAGAGAAGGATGAAGATCTGCTTCCTATACTGAGTGATGGACTCCCTGAGGGCACACAAGAGAACTGCAGTGAGTAAACGGTGGCATCTGCTGGGGTCTGAGCCATCATTCCAACCAACCCATTCTACTAATGGTCTCCATTCATTTGTCCTATAGACCCTTTCAAGAGAGTTGCATTATCAGCATCATAGTTGGCCCCACAAGAGTTCCTTTTTAACATTCCATATGTTATCTTAATGCAGAGGAAGTAGATTGGGGCCCAAATAGAATGTTCAAGCATTGTTTTTGTTTTTATTGTTGAAAGGGTCCTATAGACCGGTTTCAGGTCCCTAACAACCGTAGTCAAGAACGAACTCGGAGGACAAGCACTAGTTGTTTACACTGATAGCGCATAGAAAACAAGCTGGCTGAACTTGATATAAGATGAAGAATAAAAACATATTGCCGAAATATTTTGGTGTAGCCGAGTCTGGATTGTTTTCATCTAGAGGTGTAGTGGATTTACCTATGAAAAAGCAACGGATTTTACGGAAGGTAGGCTAAACATGTGGCCAGTCACTGTAAAGTTAGGTTAGGCTTAAGCTAATGTTAACGTTAGGGCTTCGACTGCAGAAACAATTAGTTCACATAGGTGACAACTCTCACGCATTGGCCGTGAGACACACGCATTTGATTAGTTTCACACGCTCACACGCCACACCCCCGATTTCTCACGCTGAAGTGTCGACCCGGTCGGTCAGATGCCTGAAAAATGAGTTTAGCCTATCTATAGATCTACCTGTTGAGCCACGGTTATGCTTTCAGAGACGGTGAGAGGGTTCAAGAGCACCCCCTGTCTGTGGAATTTTCAAAATGTTCTCTCATTTGCGATGCTACTTCAGAAGCCATCCCAGGCGCATCCCCCCCGCATTTCCCCGGCTTCAGGTATGCTTTGAGTATTATTGAGTATTTTTCACGCTGTGTCAACCTGGTAGGTCAAATACCTGGCAGATGAGGTTCAACTAAACTAAACCTATACATATGATATCACACATCATGTGAACGTGCGGAATCTAAGCTTTCCAATGATATCAGCGCCAAGTTGCTGTGATAAATGGTTTGCGAGAGAATTAACATTGAACCGACGTGCAATTTAGGCTAATCATATTTGCATTTACCCATTACTCTCGGTTTAATATTTCACTAACCCTTCACACAACACGTGGAAAACCCTATTTCACAATAAACAGCAAACCTACCGAATACGAGGATATAAAGCATGCCTCTGTGCAATAAGTGGTTCCTGAGTAATCCGGTTTTGAAATTGCAACACATTTCTACATAGCCTCATTGGGGCGAAATTATAATGTATTCTAATGTAAACTATTTGTCAGTAGGCCTACATACATTTTTGTAAATTGCTCAGCCATAGATTATCCCACTATCATGGTTCTTATATTGTCAGGTTCCAGCCAATCCCATTACAGATAAATTAATATATTTATATTGGCATGCTTCCTTGTGACATTAATACAAAAATATGAAGAAAATCAAATAACGAGACACAAATATTGATATAAAGCCTGACATAAGCCATATGCAAACATTAACATCATGCAGATATGGGTACATCCTGAAAAAGGAATAGCATGTAGGCTATAGGCTATGGCCATTACAATGACCAATATATTATCTTAAATAAACTAGCTGAATAACACAGGTGACCACTTCTGCATAATTTCATGGAGTGCTGAAATGTACACACATTTTTGAACATTTCTGAACTGTGAAATGTAGCATATGTTTTTGTGGTTGTGAACTTATTACAATATCACTATAACTATTCCACCTGTGTGTGCATGGTTATAATTCTGAAGTGCAAAATAGCTTAGGCTACAGCACAAATATTTCCATAAAAATAAGCAAGTCTGACCTCTGAATTTATTTTGAAAGTGCACCTGATTGATGCATTTAAAAGTTAAAATATACAAACATTTCTTAAATTCTTACAAAACACCCACCCACTTTTTAAAATTGTTAGTTTGGACCCCCCCCCCCACACACACACACACACACACTTTTGCCGTGCGAAATACCAGTGCTGTTTTCAGCATCTGTTTAGTGCTTCATTGTCATTTTCATTGGATTCTCCCATTTGCGCGTAAATCGCTCATAAACTTTTTTTTTTTTTTTGTTACACGCATTCTCCCATTCCGCTTCGGTCACACACACAGTGACAAGCGCCAAATCCCCCGCAGTGTTGAAGAGATCAGTCGTCCCCCTCACTTTTGATAAGGTAAAAAGCCTTATAGGTACGCCAAATAAATAATAACCTATAGGTTTACACTAGGCTATGTAAAACTCCCCATTAACAGCATCACGTCACTAACCACAGCTAAGACTGCACAATCTCTATTCACTCTGTTTGATATCTGAAGCCAGTTTGTCTACTTAGATACAGTAAATCCTCAAATTATGGCCGGGGTCGTAAGACAAAGTACAGGCCTTTAGGGGCAGGATTGTATTCGAGACAGCCCTTTATTTCTTATGCGAGTTTTATTTTGAGACATGCGTTTCTTGGAGCGGCATACTGGTAGGCCTTCAAAAGCATGACATTTTCGGTTTAGTTTGATATTTAATTTACTTTTGGACTGTTTGATTATATTGTTAAATGTTGGGACTGATGGGCACTGAAATCTGGGGAGGTATTTGATGATCACTATTACGTTCCATGTAGTTGAAAGAGTGTCGGGATTTCAAACAAACCATCCGCTTTCATGCGTTCATTGAACGTCCGCGGTGCTGTAATGGAAACTTTATTTCGTAGCCAAGTAGCCTATTGAGTTATTTTTAAATTATGCATGATTTACTTTTTATTAATTTCGTAGGCTGGCTTTATTTTGTTATATAGAAGTATCTAAATAACCTGTTAAAATGTACCAGAATTCAGGAAATTGCATCTAGTCCAAAAAAAAATTTCTGGGGGAGGACCCCCATACCCCCCGCTGAAATATCCAACCCACTTTCACAATGCCTCCGACGCCCATGGTCCTAGTAGTAGTCTAGATCCCTTTGATACCAATGTTCATATAACTCTGGGACCCTGGTCCCAGGGATGGATTACTGCACGGGCCTTCCGGGCCCATATCCAGGGGCCCAAGGTGTCAGGGGGGCCTGAAGCCCAAGCCTTTGCATGGAATCAGGATGTAGGCTATGAATCTGATTGAATTTAGTATTGCCCATCCCCAAAATGCACCAGAATACAGGAAATCACATTAAACAAATTTAAAAAAAATCTGGGGGAGTACCCCCAAACCCCCCTTCCACATATGCGACAATTAGTGGGGAGCCCTTAATACATCTGGGCCCAGGGGCCCGAAAGCTCATAATCCGTCCATGCCTGGTCCCTACACCTGAGAACCACTGATGTACGTTTTTTTTACTGTACGGTATAATGCTGAATGAGCCAAACAAAAATTTACGCAGCAACATTTTGGTTGGCCCCACCAAATCTCACTCCAAGGTTTTTTGAAAAGTTGGCAGCCCTGAGTTCAGATTTAGAGAGAACATTACCTAACTACTTACTCAAAGGGTACATAATGACAGGGGTGGACAATCATTTCCCCCTGAGGTCAGAGGATAATTACTTTGATAAAGTAGCCTAGGCTGGCCACACATTGCACGATTGACTGAATAACGTTACAATGCACAAAATGCATTGTGCTGGATGTTAACTGACAGGACAGGAGCCTATGACGGATTAGCTATAAGCTAGGCTACCTTATAGTAGGCCTATGCAATAACGTTACTTGCAAGCCCATGTCTTCTTTTCTAAAACAAACAACTCAAATGGAGTGTCAACTTTAACTTTAGGCTACCCTGCATATTGTCATTTGCGTGAAATGTAGGCTAACGTTAGCCTCCGCTCTCATGGATCATAAGTCTCTCATTAAAATGATATGCTGAGGAATATGATAAAAAAAAAAAACACTTTGTTAACGTCACTACCCTATGTTATTTAGCCTACATGACTTGAGTTTTTCCTCTTGAGCATGATGAAGATAACATTTGTGGCATAACTTCGTAGCTTCATAATGCATGCTTCGTATCCAAATGTCTAGCACCTGGCCTGCCTACTAGGGGTGTAACGGTTCATGTATTCGTATTGAACCGAAACGGTACGGGCGTCACGGTTCGGTGCATGAATTTACACGGAGAATACACGGTATAAAAATACATAAAACTCGTGTGCGGATTAATTAATGTCATGCGCAATTACTGTTAAGTAGCGAGAGTTACGGGAGTTCTTTAGCGACACCTAACGCTAATCTGTAGCCTCGCCTTAGCTATGAAGCTCTGATTGGCGCCTGTTTTTTTTGTCAGGTCGTCGGTCGAGTCCGTCAGTCATTAGCAGCACTAAGGTTAGACCCACAAGAGTTAGAGGATCCGCTGGTCTCTTTAAGATCGCAAGTTTGAGAACTTCAGTTACAGTAACGTTAGTACAGGCGAAAGAGTGGTGGATAAGATGAAACTGTGTGTCGACGTTGTTCAGCAGTTGTTGGGTATGTGAGTGGAAAAAATGCTACACATATTCGAAGCCATCACCCAGATGATGTAGGCTACCAATCACTGAAACGAGGGGAAAACACTTTCCCTGCGCTTCAGCAGCCTTTGGATACACGTTCAAATAGGGCCAAAACCTATGGCTTAAATTAAATGATTTCGTAATGACAGAAAGCTATGTAAATCGCGTGGTAATTACCTTTATGTTGGGGTAACTTGTAACTTCTCACATGAGGAGCTGCTAGTGTTAAGTGCATAGACAGCAAAATAAAGTGACAACGCTATAACCAGGCTAATAAACAAACCATGCTACGGTGAGTTAACGTCAAAGGGCAAAGTCACGTGACTTCTAGTTGTAGTCTGTTTATGAAATGAAAGGAGCAATTTCGTTTTTAAAAAAAAGGCAAAATAGTGTGATATTTTCACAGTTAGTAGCCTAGGCTAGATTATTACTTTACACACAATAAAAAAAAATATTGAGGCAAATTGTAGACCCTTCCATATACAACTAAACACAGATGTTGAAGGTCTTGCTTAAGTGGATTTTTAAAAATAATTTTTCTATGTAATTTGCACTTTCAGAAATAAGAGATGCTGTAGGCCTATTTTCAGTTTTATAGCTGATTGTCTTATTTTGTTTACAAGTTACAGATGGAGTCTAGGTACTTATTGTACTGTTTAGCCTACATCTTACACACTTCAGGCTGTTGCATATAGCTCAGGGAAGAGACTGTATGACACTAGGTGGTACAGCCTGAGACATGTACAAAAAAAAAATGCTTTCTGCATTTTTGTTTTGCTTTTCCCTCCATTGTACCGAACTCGTACCGAACCGTGATGTCCGAACCGAGGTATGAACCGAACCGTGACTTCTGTGTACCGTTACACCCCTACTGCCTACTTTATTGGCGTTTTAATTTTTTTAGCTTTGAACGGACACATTACAAAAAATGAAATGTCTCCTGTACCACACAGGGGAATTTCCGTCTGCTTTTCTCTGCCAAAAGTTAATTTTCAACCTCCTTGCGTCTTTCTCTCAATGTATTGCTATACGGCTCTGGGTTTGCTTGTCCTCCGAGTTCGTCCTTAACGACGGTTGTTAGGGACCTGAAACCGGTCTATACTTTTGGGACAAACGGAACACTGCTGATTTCATAACACATATTTTTTACATGACTCAAACCTACAATGTAAAGTTGCTTTTAACTGTAGAATGCTCATTACACTGGCAAATGGATAGTTACTAATAAATACTAACATATGTGTTGTGTGCAGGGTTCATCTATTCATCCTCCTGAATTATTTTCATACTCTTCAGTTATGAAATGCCACTATGCTTAACATTGGTGTGAGCTTGTGATTGTAAATCCAGTCTTTCTAGCGCTAGAGTAAGGGAGGAGTGCCTTACGGGGGCATGTGCTCGATGATGCTGTTGAGCAGGTAGAAGCCTTGGTGGTCGTTGGCCTTGGAAGCAATCAGTTTCTGGAACACTCCCAGCAGCCCGGGCTAAACAGGAGGAAGACAACAGGAGTC
The DNA here is from genome assembly GCF_046254945.1 of Alosa pseudoharengus. Classification (NCBI taxonomy): domain Eukaryota; kingdom Metazoa; phylum Chordata; class Actinopteri; order Clupeiformes; family Clupeidae; genus Alosa; species Alosa pseudoharengus. The sequence goes on from NW_027468837.1 coordinate 25,578,025, forward strand.
AGAATTAAACTACAAACCCAGGCAGCTTACACCAACACACATGGGGAAAACAAGGGGAAACCATTTGTAGCACCAAAAAACACTCTTTTTCCTCAGTGGGATTGAAAATAATCATATGCTTTGGTTTTATGTCTTACTAGGCGGTGCCATAATTGGCTAGGTTGTGGATGAGCTGTTCAGATAATTACAGTGATGTTATAATTGTTATGAAGCCAACTATTTTCACAAAATAAAAGTCTGCTCATGGTACAAGACAAGTGCATGCGCAACATTTCTGCAGTATAATTGAGCGTTTCCATGGCTGTTCAATCGGATTTTAAAAAGGAATACACCACTCCTTTCAATCCAATTGGTATTCCATTCAGATCGGATATAATTTTTTTTAATTCCGATTCCCACATAAACTCATCTATTGTCTTCATATAAACTTAACCACCTTCACAATGTCATAAAGCACATATATTAAACAAGGAGCCACTGATAAGGCCTTCTTCACTTAAAGCCTGACTTACGATCTTGTCGGCGGCACTGCTGGCGATGGTGGCGCCTCCCTTTTGCAGGTAGGCCTGGAGCAGCCGCACCAGAGGGGGGATGTTGCCCGTGCGTTCCCACAGTGCGGGCTGCAGCAGATGGGGGAACAGCGCCATGTAGGAGGAGGGGATGGAGTTGGAGTGGATCTCCAACAGCAGAGACATCACCTGGAACACGTACGGCACAAACTCTGGGTGGGAGAGAGAGAGAAGGGGAAAGAGTCATCATAACATCCAACATCAGGGTATGAATGTTTTTATTTCGAGAATAAAGTTGAAATATCATGCCGACTTTAATCTAGACATTTCATCTTGACATGTCCATCAAAACTAGTTTGGAGAGAGCAATCGCTCCAAAAAAAGTTGCCACTGAATCCGGACAGTCAGTCTCAGACTCAATCAGTTGGCCAACGACTCAACTAAATGCCTTGTGTAGTCTAGATGATTTGGTGAAATTGTGCTTCAGAATTGGGTTTAGCAACATTTATACTAACTATTTTTAAATGAGAATAAAGACAAAAAGGTCGAGATTAAAAAATTGACATGATATTTCAACTTTATTCTCGAAATTTCAAGTTTCATTTCATCATGGTAAAAACATTTTTTTGTTCTTCATGTGTGGCCCTAATACTCCGTCGTAGTTTTAAGATGATAAACTTTGCAAGCTGCCTTCAAAAAAGACTTCAAAGCCATGAAGTGGCCTGTGAAAGTAGCTGATTTTATTTTGTAATACTAATGGTCTCCCAGTGTTGTTAATGTGGATCCAAACTACAAACACATAGATGATATATCTATAACAAAGGGTGGGAGCCTGATAGACATGATTCAACATCTGGGAACTAATACATCAATAATATTCTGTGTTAATTAGGCCTCAAGTCCAACTCTGCCCTCACCTTGCACATCATTCTGCAGGATCTCTGTGAAGACGGGGAAGAGGGCCTCTTCAAAGCTGCCCACGGTGGTGGGGTTGGCCTTGCAGGTGATCCTTATGGACAGACACAGGGACTCAAACAGGTAGTGGTTGAAGTGGGGCTTGCTGGGATTCTGTGGGGCACAAGAGAACAGACACACTTAATAGCTATAGACAGATAGACAGATAGATAGACAGATAAGATAGATAAATAGACAAGTCTGACATTTTTCTTCTATACTGGGAAGTGCCTTCACATGGCAGTACAGACGCAGCAGCAGCAGATGCTTTAATTTAGTGACCATGAACAAGTAGAGTTTCACCGCAGTGGACAGGAAAGAGAGGATGACGTGCTGGTTGAACTCACCTTGCTGACAAGGAGGAGCTTATGTGTAAGCTGTCCAATCAGAGTGGGGACATAGGGCACAATAGCTTCCTGTAAGAGGGAAAAACTGCGCATGATGGCTAGAGAGAGGAGAGAGAACGAACTTTTAGCACAAACAATAACACATGAATAAAACAACTCCAATGTCATTATTGGTCAACAGGACTGAAAATAGGGCTTACAAAGGGATATGCTAGAGCAGCGGTTGTCAAACTGGGGTACGCGTACCCCCAGGGGTACGTGGACTGATTTCAGGGGGTACGCGAAAAAAGATCTAAGTCATAGCCTATGCCTTTTCAAACATTTTCTCTATCCCACGTTGGTAACTTAACTTCCGCATTTGCACTGCACATTAAACACTTATTTTCTACGCATTAACAAAATATTCGAGAGTGGAGACAGAGAGGGTAAAGCAGCGTTTCTCAAACTGTGGGTCGCAACCCACTACTGGGTCGCGGAGACATGCCAGGTGGGGCGCGAACTGACGTGAAAAACAGGAGTTTTATTTATTTATTTTTTCATCTGTAGCCTAGGCCCAGGTTGCACCCGATGCGCAATGGACGCACTGTGTTATTCATAGGGAAGCGCTCGTGTCAAGGCAGCTTAGTTAGTCCCGACCTGAATGAGATTTTGAACGAGGTTGTGAGAATGGTGAATTTCATCAAGACCCGGCCCTTAAAAGCGTGTCTATTCTCCGCACTTTGAGAGGAGATGGGAGCTGACCAAAAGGCTGTACTGTTTCACAGCGAGGCAAGGTGGCTTTCCCGAGGTAAAGTGCTGTCGCGTGTTTGAGCTCCGAGTCGCCTCTTCTTGGAGGAAGAGCGCATGTTTGAATCTGCAAGCACGTTCACTAATGAACATGTCTTGACGAAGCTGGCCTATCTTAGCTATATTTTTGGAAAGCTCAATGAGTTAAATCTCCAGTTACAAGGCAAAGACAAGCACCAGATAAGATCACTGCATTCAACAAGACGATTGTGTGTGAGATTAGGTGCAGATCTATTTAAAATCATTATATTCAGCACATTTGTAGGCCTATCATATGTTGACTATTGATGAGATTTGTATCATATGTTTATGATCCTATTCACTATTCTCGACTAAATTGATAAAAATAAATATTAATAGGCCTAAAACAATAAAAAAAAAACTTGTTAACAATTGGTGGTGTTGGGGGTACTCCGGAAGATCATAATGTCTCAGGGGTTACATGCCTGTTAAACGTTTGGGAACCACTGTGCTAGAGCATGGGTTCCCAAACTCCATCAATGTGGGCCTCCCCTCTGAAAACAGTGACACCTCCGCGCCCCCCCCTCCCCGACAATCATTTTCAAATAATGATATTACTTCAGTTAAGCCACTTAAATCGGTGCTATACTATGCTATGCAATGCAATGAGCATCATATTTTCGACGTTTGGCTTTGTTGCCGTGCAGCGATAAAATGTGACAAATCTGTCCATTTTAAGTTAGCTATCGGAACGTCACATATTACCGTCATGTATGTCCAACCTCTTACGTGTATCTGTCACTTAATATTAATTTCTATACAAACCAAGGCGGCGGATTCCTAAAGAAACGCAAGCACCCACACCATAAGTTTATCTAAATTAGCTATGTACCAAAAAATACATTTTACCGTGACTCGAGGAGCTGTAAACAGTGTTGTAAGGCTGCGTGTACAAATCCCAGGGTTCCTACAAATTTTCCATTTCAAAATTCCATACTTTTTCCATACTCAAATGTTCAAACTTCTCGGTAGATTTTTCTGACCGCATTCTAGATATTGTCAATGGAGTGTTCTACTAGCATTGTGAAGAGCTGTATAATAATGTTTATTATTAACTTCTTAGCCCTCAGAAAACACTTGCCCATTGTTGGATACTTTACGATGGGGAAGTGCTGTGTTGGAAGGTGCACTCGCATTTGATACAGCATACTACATTATGTTGGAGACTAGTGCACTGCTGGCAGAGGCCTCAGAAACCACCGTAAACAGTATTATTTGTTTGCAATAACAGTTTATCAGATAATGCAGTATCCATGTCTTGGTAACTTTTACAAAATCAAAAAAGTCTACCAGTGTTTTAGCCGAAAATAGCAGAGCTAGGTATAGGGCACGTGCATAGAACTGGGGTTTTCGATTTGGTTTTGGTACCAGGGTCCCCTTGTGGGAGAGAATTATTTCTGAGGACCCCCATTCAATTGTATCTTGATGATGTGGACTGACATCTTAAGCTACACACAACAGTAGGAATGACCTGAGTGAAGTGATTAGTACTGTAGATGCAATAGTCTGGAAACACAAATATTTCTCCATACCCTTGTTTCTTTTTTTCCATACTTATCCAGACCTGGAAATTACTAAAATCAAATTCCATACTTTTCCAGGTTTTCCATACTGCGTAGGAACCCTGAAATCCGCTTGGAGCTCAAGCTCCAAGCTGCAAGTTCACTTATAACTTGCAGCTAGCTCGGCTGGCGGCACTGTTGCTAAATTACGTTATGAAGTTTGGCACAATACATTGTCATTCAGGATAGGGATCAATAATACTTTCCACTATCCCAAATATTTAGTATACATCTCTTCTGTAGTTTATTTCGATTTTTATAATGTTGACAATTACATAATCATTTAAAAAAAAAAACAGATAGTTCATGAACGTGAACTAAACGTTAAAATAAACATGAAATAAAAGTTTTTCCTTCTTTTTTGAATCAACCTTCCGCGCCTCCCCTCAAATTATTTGGCGCCCCCCAGGGGAGGCGCACCTCACAGTTTGGGAACCTCTGTGCTAGAGGCTCACTGTATACCACTCATGAAAGAGAAAGTGAAGCGAAGTGCATCGTACCCTTCATAATGTACTCGTTCTCTGATGAGCCAGGAATGGCGAGGGCCTTGAACAGATGATTGAGCAGCTGTTCTGTGAAGGGAGCCATCTCTGCTGGAGTGATGCTACAACACAAGCACAAGCAGGAGTTACAACTCTTGTCAGCAGCGCATACAGAAGTCACCCCACAAACTATTGATTTGCACTGTGAGGATGCAGACATGCTGCTTCAGATTACATACACTATACTTTGCAGATAACACTTTCCTAAAACACCTTACTAGATGTCATACCGGGTAAACACTGTTTGACTTTAAAATGTCCCAGGGACAAAGCACTGCAAAAAAAAGTATTGCTATTGGTAGAAATGGTAACGAACGCTACAGCTAAACTACAGTTTCAATATTTTGAGTACACTAAGAATTTGACTTGACCCATCTCCGAACTCTTAGTAGCTTGCCATTACTGCAGTGTTCAGCATTTAACAGCGACACCAGACTGACATGGTTTAAGAGTGACACCAGACTGACATGGTCTAGAACGCTACAGCTAAACTACAGTTTAAATATTTTGAGTACACTAAGAATTTGACTTGACCCATCTCCGAACTCTTAGTAGCTTGCCATTACTGCAGTGTTCAGCATTTAACAGCGACACCAGACTGACATGGTTTAAGAGTGACACCAGACTGACATGGTCTAGAATATGATTACAAAGTTCATCTTACAGTGTGGAGTTGTTGGGCCCCCTCATGGTGAAAAGCCTCTCGAGGGCGTGAGCGGCGTAGGTGTGCTCCACGATGCTCTCGGCCTGCAGGTGGGCCACCAGCAGAGGGATGGCCTGCAGGAGCTGCTCCTTGGGGAGCTACCAGCAGAGGAAGAGTGAAGAGGAGGATCAGAGGAAGAGTGGAGAGGAGGATCAGATCAGAGGATGAGTGGAGAGGAGGATCAGAGGATGAGTGAAGAGGAGGATCAGATCAGAGGAAGAGTGGAGAGGAGGATCAGAGGAATGGAGAACTATTAGTGACTGAAATCATACAGCCTCTAATGTTTTTTGTGTTTTTTAACAGCTCCTGTGATCTATAACAGCTTGAGAAAAATGCATTTCCATTCTGTAGATATTGTATATCTGTTACATATTAAACAAATGTGAAAATAATATATGTATTCTTTATCATCTTCAATCCAATTTACCTGACTCCTGAAGATCATGACATACTTGATGGCATCAGCTTTTAGTACTGGAAACTCGTTCACTGTAGATATGTAACACAAAATTATATGTAGCTAGTGTCAAAGCATATACAAAAGAAGAGCAAACTGATCAGGTCAGGCGAGGATTTTACCATTTTGAGATTTCAGATCTGGAAGAATGTGGTTGACGAAGAACTCGGTCAGGTTCACCAACTCGTTGGCCTGTGTAATTCCATGCTACAAGCAAAAAGAGACCCACATCATACACTCATAAACAACGTACATCAGCAGAGTATGGCCTCACATTAAAAAAAATAGAGAAACTGAACTGGCAGTACCTTCTGTGTCTGGGCCTTGGAGGCGAGCGACGTGACCAAGTAGATGGCAGCGTCCTTGTGCTTCCAGTTGGCTCCTGGGTTCTTGGCGTGCTCTGCCAGCATGGAGTTCACATAGCCCGAGAAGATGGCCGTCACTGGGGCCTCAAAGAACTTGCACAGGCCTCGCACCAAATCACAGGCTGCCCTTCGCCGCGTGTCAATATCTGTAAGGCAGGGAATACAGTTGTGATAATGACAATGAGTATTTAGTGGTCAATGCCTCTGCTCTTGCGTGGTCAACAAACAAGATTTCTGAAAATAGGCAGCACTTCAAAAAGCTTTGATACAACAAATACATGGTTACACACCAGCTTTGTTTCACTAAAAGTAAATAAGTAAGCTCAACAGTGTGTAAATATCAGCGTTTGAAACAAGACAGATGCCAGTGAAAGGCTACCATCTATGGCTTACAACCACTTTGTAATATGAATGGCATGAAGAATATTATTAGAAGAGAGAAGTGAAAAGAGAGCAGTGAGAATGTATAATTTATTACCTGAGCCTTCCAGGTCTCTTCTGATGTACTCCTCTGAGTTATCTTCAAAAGCCTCTTCATCGGCACCTACAGAAGAGAACAGACCACTGAAGTTACACAGAATATTGCTGCCTAGCCTGGTGCGCTTCCTTACAAAGTATGATGCACTGATACATTTAATTGTATTCAACAATTACACAGACTATCTGGGTCATATATTGAGCGTAATATCACCCTTGTAATGGAAGAGATAAGAGAAAGAAAAACAAACATAGAAAATGAATTCAGGGGGTTCTTAAACTCACTTCTGAACTCCATGTTGGGGAGGATGACCTTCTCACAAATGCTGGTGAGCGTGTTCTGGTCCTCAAACAGATGCTTGTAGTGCGGCCGCTCACAGACCGATGCCAGGAACTGGATGGCATTGCTCACCAGCTGTGACAAAAAGCAGATATGGTCAGCACATTCATTAACATATTCAGCACAAACAAAACCAAAGGTAAACACAAAGTCAAACTGGCAAAATGTATGGGAAAAAAGGTTACAGTTTCTATTGGTTTTCAGTCTTACTGGCACAACATTAACGCCTTTCTAGATTTGCATAAAAGTTGCCTTCAGCCGTGCAGCCGTGTCCAACTGGTTAGGGCTTCGGGCTTGTAACCGAAGGGTTGCCAGTTCGATCCCCGACCAGTGGGAAAAATATGGGCGGGGAAAGTGGTTGAGCACAGCTCTCATATGCCCACATCCACGGCTGAAGTGCCCTTGAGCAAGGCACCTAACCCCTCACTGTGTGTTCACTGTGTTTCACTAATTCACGGATTGGGATAAATGCAGAGACCAAATTTCCCTCACGGGATCAAAAGAGTATATATACTTATACTATACTCAGCTTGTATTTGACTATTAGCACTAGGCTACTTCCAATGCAGCACCAACCTGGGAATAAAACATCTTATTTAAAGAGACACCAGGCAAGCCTGATGCTTTTTCTCTACGAAACTCCCCCTCGCTCGGTCTGAAGCTCTTTTCCTTTGAGTCTTCCATTAAGGGTTTTCGCTGCTTCTTCGCCGGCTCTGCCATTTTACACACGTTTGCAACAATCTCTAGCGTTTCGTTAGCCTGCCTCTGTGCTGTAAACTGATCCTGCTTCGGTCGGCGGGTAGGAAACACCGAACTTGCAAGTGGGATATTCTTCCTACAGGCAGTAGGGGTGGGCGAAAGAGCCTTCATTTGCCCCGTAATGAGTCATTTAACCATATACCGACTTACGAAGATGATTAATTAACACGAAAACGTTGCCTGGTGTCCCTAAGTTCCTGTAATGTGAAAGAAGTGACTTCCTTTTGTCACTACACTACTTTAGTCAGTGCCAGTGTGTCTACACATTCCTACTCACCAGATCATACTTGACCTCCTGGCCCGTGGTAACTAGAAGGTTCCAGATGGCTGTGACAAAGCGAGGTAGGTAGGGCTGGAATTCCTCGTCATACTTCTGAGCGTAGAGCGCTGCGTTGTCACAGATCTGAGACTTGAGCAGCTCCAGGAGGCCAGCTTCTTCTTCATCCTACAGATTACAATGCAACCAACATGTCAGACATTGGATTTCAGCTTTGCTTATTGGCAACCTCCTTATGACATGGAAAAGACTGAAGGAGTATAGAGATTCCCAAGACCCCACTTCATATTACTCACATCGGTCTGGAGAAGCTTATTATCCAAAGTCAGCAGGTTATGGAAATTTGACATCCAGGTCTCCATGTTGTCCTCAAAGAACTCGGGTAGATCCTGTTTATATACCAGATTTGATGGCCTTAATATTGCACTAACTAATTACAATACAGACAGACTATTCCGCCCACACACAAACATATATATTTTTTTATCTCCAGAGGGCACAGACAATTTGACCAATTGCACTGACAATTACATTAGAGAAAAGAAAACGCCTACCTGAAAATTAAGACTGTAAAAGAGCTTGGAGATCAGTGTTAGGGAGGAAAAGAGGACCTTCAGGGCATTGACGTCTGTGGCGTGGGTCTGACAAAGTTCAATTGTGGCCTTAAATAGAAACAGGATAAATGACTCACACAGTGAAGGAGCAGCACAACCATATTTGAGCTCAATTAAAACCCACAGAACCCTAACAATTACGTCACATCAGTGAGGAACAGTCCCAAGGAACTTTTTGTAAAAGGTGCAGTAGCCAATTACATACCTTGAAGAGCTCTGTCAGGGGCTGTGCGAATGTGTCCAGTACCAGCTTGATCTCAGTCCACAGCTCATTGGACTTGAACTCATGACGATACCTGTGGCCATATTATTGAATTAGAAGAACATATTATCCTGCAGCTAGAAGGATTGTATACACGGAGTTCACACAGTGTATGGTAGCCTCTATGTGTTCTTTGCTACATTCTTGCAGAGAACACACAATATGCCTCACCAGTACAACATCTCACCTTTTGAAGAGTGAATGTGCAGTTCGGAGAATACCGTTGATAATGTGGAAGTCTCCGCTCTGAAAGCGGGTCACCATCTCGGTCAGCAGGTCTGGCCATTTCTGAGGAAAGTCCTCTCGGCCAATGATGCTGATTGCATCACTCAACTGCATGATGCAGAAAATGGCATTATAAATAAATACAATAATAACAGACTGCACTACTGCTTTTATACAACACATACAAGACAGTGTCAGTACAGATAATTTCAGCATACCTGTTTCTGAATCTGTTCAGGGCTACTGAGCATCAAATTTACAATGTTTGCCTTTATAGCTGTCCGGTCAACATCAGAGATTTTGTTCGGTTCATCTTCAATCTAAGGGGAAAGAGACAAAATACAAAGACCCTGACATAACTCAGGACATGTTGGGCTTCCTCGAGGCTAAGAATTCAACACAATCACATCCTTGATTGATCTAACCCTCGTGGACAATCAATCGTGTGCACTTTGAGTAGAAAAAGAAAATGCCAACTCACTATACGCCAGTTCCTCTTAATGTAGTTTTTAAAGGTGACTGCTGCACACACACGAATCACATTGTCTTGAGACTTCTCTAGTAATGTGAGGAGCAGAATGGGATAGTTCTGGCTTCCTTCCACAGATTCAAGGAACTTCTCAGCTGTGGAAGAAATGCACTGGTCAGTCATTCCATAACATAAATAACTTACACTGGAATAGGACAACGAATCCAGCTATTTTAAAAGCTGACAACTTGGGTGAGTTTTGGCACATTGTACCTGGTCGTCTGACAGCTGGATCTGGGTCCAACGTCTTCCTCATAAAATCGGTTAGGGTGTTGAGATTCGCGTCATTCAGATCCATGGTGCCCTGCGATTAAAATACAAATTTATGCATACTGCACGGGACATACATCAGCACTATGTCATTGAAACAACTGTCACAGCCATGGCTGTTCTGATTACAAAACGGCCCCCTTTTCAAAATTAGAAGTGTGGAGTGCCTGTCAAGCCAACCGATCTGACAATTTAAGATTATGCTACCTTTGTATTTCCATCTCGGCATGCAAAAACTGATCTGGAAAGTACTGTTGCATATTTTTGTCTGCTTAGTTCATTGATAAGGGGTGTTGCACCAGATATCTACCGCCAGGTAGCCTAGCCACAACTGTGCAACTAGCTAGCAAGCAATGTTAGCGTCAACTATATTTGATCCGCTTATGGATCAAACTTTACGGATCATTATCTAGTAAAAGTTACCAACCCAATCCATCACTGCGGTCATACTTGAGCGGAAAAAAAAACATTGCATATTAATGTACTAGATGCTAACTAGCCCACCTTTGTATAACATCACGTTAGGAGCCGGACTCTAAGAATGCTAATCGTTAAGCTAATAAAGTTAGACATTAGCTGGCCAAATTCATACCGTATGAATGGATGCGAGAAAGTAGTTTGCTATTATTAGCGAACACAAGTGGATTGAGGTTAGCAATCTGATGTTACCTTTCAACACCTTGCGATTATAACGTCACCAAAAGTGTTATTATAATTTAATCAGCTAATATATGATATATTAACCCTTCAACAACAAAACGGGTTTGTATGTTTAATGACATACAACTGCACAGAGAACACCTTAATGGAGCTAGTTAGCCAACAGTTGATGCTAACTAGCTAGCTAGCGTCCCATGAACTGGATATCATGTGGGATGGGTCGTAGAACTCAATACTACCGACAGCTAACACAATCTGGCCATGCTATCCCCGACATGCTGCTGGGTAACGAATTAGCGTGTTAATGTTGCCTCTACGGATTACTTTGGCGAAATGGTGATGGTGTTACCAAAACAGAGTACACAACCATGTACACAATCCAAGTAACTTCAACGTTAGCTAGCGGACTGCTAATTTCTGCATCATAGCTGGAAATAACGTTAACGTTAGCCACTTCGCCACCAAGAAACGTTAGTTACCACTTTAACCCTACATTGTGTACATCTTGAGACGTGAACAATGTAATATAGTGTATCTGCAACAGTGGCAAAATATCAAAAACCGTGCCACTGAAAAATATGTTAAAAGTTAAACAGTTAAAGCTTACCCTGTTTTTCAATCCAGTGGCCTAACCGGCTAGCAATGACAGCGCAGGAGTTTGCCCAGCTTTCAAATGTCTCAAACAACTACGCGGTCACGACTTGAAGCATGCGCAAAACCGACTACAATACCCCGCGCATTCGCAAAGCTGACTTAACAAAAGCACCCACTGAAGTGAGAGATCGTCCAAAATAACCGTTTGCAGTCTTCGACCATGCCGTCTCAATCACATTCCACATTGTGTAGGCTACTATCATAATGAAATAAGCTAGGCTACTGTGACTTTGTTTTTATTATCACTATAGACATAAACTCTAGTATGGGCATTGGGGCCCGGCCGGATCTCTCACAACACTAAATAAAAAAAAGAGCAAATAACCGAGAATATTTATAGTTTATATTCTGATAGTGCATTAAACCCTTGAGATGAGATGGACCTATTTGCAGAGATGGACCTATTTTGTCAAACATTCAAGTAGGATACAGGTGTCCTCTCACTCTCCATGCAGCAGATCTAACTTGAACTTACCTTACCATAAAACATAGGCTAGGCCTACTGAGCTTGAGAGAGAGAAGAGCCAGTTCCAGGGCATGTCATTGTTTGCATTTCCTATTTGGTATAAGAAAGTTAGAAAATCATAAAGGCAATATGCATGGATTCCAGTTGCTGCTACTGGAAGAAACTGGAATCTATGCATTTCCACTGAATTATTTTTGAATTATTTTTGGAATCTGATCCCTTATCATACCTGTTCATTCTTACTAGTTGCTCGACTTATCGTGACTAAATTCAAGATGGCTGCAAACGCTAAGTAAACTACCAGTGCTTTTTCAAAGTTCTCAATGTCTCGTTTTAAATGTCAGGGCCCTCGGAAGTCTACCAATGAAGTGTGGAGATACATTGAGCCTCGTAAATGGTGTAAAACAGTGATTTATTTGCATGGCTAGCCCGATGCCGAAGCACCACCATTGAAAAAGCTGTTGGTAGCATCGGCTAACTAGCGCCAGATTTTGGAGTGCAGGGGACAAGCCGAGATGGGCTATGAGACATACGTTCACATTCGGTATCATGTTTCAATACACTTTAGGTCAATATCACACCGGAATTCTCCTTTAAATTCCTTGCTTTGTATTCTTCAACTTTATGGGGTGTCATAGAAGAATATTACAAGCTGTTTTATTGACAAAGGGATGCGTAAGAAGGTATTACAAGCAGGGGTGCCAATAATTGAGAGCAATGTGTTTTTGTTAAAAATATTTATTTCTTTATGAGATTTTCCTTTTTCCTCAAAATATCTTTGCTTCCCTTTAGATTCTTCCTTATTTTTTTTATTGGGAGATTACAATAAATCACCAACAGATTCTTTTTTTATACCAGTTTTTAGTCAACAGCAGAAGTGCCAATAATTCTGGAGGGTGTACATACACAAAAGTTGCAAGAGTAGAGGATGGAGTTAGCCTAGAAATCTAGACGCACCCTAGCGGCAGCCAGGGCAACTCTCCGTTGGCTTGTGAGTATTTTTTACAGTCTATGCTTGTGCGCTCAAAAAATTAAACTTATCAGGCCAATCAAATCGTGTATAGAGTCGTTAGGGGCTTAACATAATGATTGATGGCAGAGTTGCAACAGTTTGGCTTGAATTCCCTGCTACTTGAAAACAAATAAGATAATGTTGCTGTTGGCGAACAGTGTGACACGAGTTAAGCTTTTATTAAGTTGGCAAAAGTTTGAACTAGCCAAATAGCTCCGCTGGTGGGAAACGCATGGGACTCATAGCGCTGTCCTATTGCGTGCAGAGGGAATTTGAAAGAGAACTGATCATCCCGCCCCTCGAACTGTGCACTGCGAACGGTGAGTACCCAGACCCTACATTTTAATGTGGGTCTGGCTCGTCAGGCTAGGATGGAGTAGGAGATGGAGATAAATTGACAAGCATGATTTATTTTGAGAGAATGTGCAGGACTGAGCGGCAAAACGTTTCTTCTTATTTAACCTTCAGTTCAGTTTATTGTTGTGATTGTTAGAATAACAACAAAAAGCTGTCTTATCACTATTGCTACTATGCAGTCTTAACATGTGTTTCTTCCTCGCCCCAAAAGTGTAGCCTACTAATGTACTTCATTCCCAACATCTTTTCTGAAGCTGCACATAGCTCGGCTCATAAATAACTTTGCCCCAGGTCGCGACAGAAGAAATACCATCGTCAAAGAGCTATATTTGCCTTAATGCTGCACTTAATTGTCACAAAATACTGTATATATCAATAGGACGTCATATTGCGAAAAAGGTACTCAGAACGTACGTAGAACGTACTCAGTTTTATGACAGATGAGGTGGTGAAGTCCCCTCAAACCTGCACAAAACGCACAAAAGCACAACACATTTTTCCTGTTATAAAAATGGTGGACGCGATGTGACAGGCTGAAATTAGTGCAACCAACACAAACACAATGATCAACCATTACATTACATTTGGCTGACGCATTTTTAGCCAAAGCGATTTACAACATGGTAAACAGTTTAAGTTTTAGAGCAATTCTCAACAATTTTAGGACAATTAAAAAAGCATTAGAGTACAGTAAGAATATGTGCATCAGTGAGTGCTGTTTTTAACAGTTACTTGTCAGTTTAAGACGGCTGGTGAGAGCTAGGATCAGCAAGACTTGTTAAAGTTGCTATGAGAGGAGATGTTCTCTAAAGAGCTGGGTCTTCAGGAGTTTTTTGAAAATGGAGAGGGATGTCCCTGCCCTTGTAGGAACTGGCAGTGTGTTCCACCAACGAGGAACAACAGATGAGAAAAGTTTGGATTGGCCATTAGGCTATGTCTTTCCAAACACGACAAACTCTATCCCTCACCACTGCTCAGACTAGTATCTAGGCCTAAACCTACAATGAGAGCAGAGCTCAAGCAAAGTCCTTTTAGGCAAGTCCCTCCACTCAGCATATTCCACTTCACATATTGCAACACTTTTTGGGCACTTATCGGGCATCTGTTTTGGGTACAACTGCGCGTGCGCAATGCTTCACAAATCACAACACACCAACCTAGCTCAGGCTGCGAGATCACAACACACGATTGGCACAATGTATTCACAACATACCACAGGATTGGCACGATGTATTCATGTTAACTTTTGGGGGCGGAATATGTGTAGACGACTGCCATGTTTGCGTTACGAACTAGCCCCATACATTTCTATGGGAGATTCTTTGAGTGCTGTGTCTCCTCATTAGAAAGTCTCTGGCTCAACTGCCAATTTAAGATGTTTACCTTCTCCTGATGCATTGTGGGTGGGAGAGGCATATTTAGGAGCCTAGCTTAAAATGGGCACACTTTCTTCTGAATTTCTGTCCGTGGGTTTTTTTAAATATTAATTGGTACATACATACACATTTTTAAAAAGACATTTTCAGACAAGATGAATTATAAATTCAGTTATGAAATCAACCTGCAAATTGCTCCTTAGGTTAGTGTTGTTGCTGGTGTGGGCAAGGTGACAGCTTTCAAACTCGTTTAAAATGAGTAAATGAATGACTTTCATTAGTGTTGATGTCTTATTGCTTAGTCTGCAAGAAATACTGGCTAGATCAAATTCAGGTAATGGCCTCCTTACACCAAAGATTTTGGCCTCCTTACACCCAAGATTTGGGAAAGATTCTTGAAAGATTGGAATCTTTTGAGTAAAGCTTGAATGGGGGGTATTAGTTAAAAGACTACAATATTTTAAGAATCTTTCCCAAATCTTGTCAAAGTTGTTTGGTGTAAGGTGGCTATAACTCAATTACACCATGCTAAAAAAGCTTTCTGGCTGAAAACAAAGCCAAATTTATTTGCGACTCTACGCCTTCCTCATTATTGTTAGGTCAGGCCCCATGAATCGCTAAATGATACACACCTGGATTCTAATTATCATTGAACTGAGAATGAGTGTGTCATGCCTTTATAAGCCTCCATAATGCCTGCTTAAACTCACTCTTCCCATTGTTTTTGGTGATTCAACATGGCAGTAATGGCAAAGGTTGTTGTGTTGCTTTTCATTGCTAGTTTCAGTAATGGGGAGTTTAAAGTATCTTTTGGCAGTTGACCTATGTTTTTAAAATCCCAATTTAAACTAGATGTACCGCATAGCGGTACAAAACATGACCGCCGCTCAGTCCTGTACAACCGTTCCGCGAAAATAAATCACACTTCAATTTGTCTCCATATTTTACTCCATCCCCCACTCTTGAAACTTTTGTGTATGCTTGTTTGGCATGCCTGAGTGTGTGTGTGCGGCTGCACAGAAAGTAGCCTACTGGTGCTGAAAAGGTGAATAGATTGTAGAATAGCCAAAGAAGATGTAGTATTGTTATAAACCCTTTAAAATCTCTAAACAATCACAAGTAGGGCAGTTCATCACAGTTCATCCATTGCAACTGGAGTGATGAAAGGTCACTTACACCTGTAGGCTACATTGTATTTGGGAAAAGCAAAAGGTATCAGCATAATTTTATTTATTTATTTATTTATTTATAAATAAACAAAAACATCTCTGTCAGTTCCATGCCGTTTTCAACAGCTATCAAAAACAAAGGTCATTTTTGGATGTATGGATTTTTTGTTTCTTCTTCTACATAAGATTTTAGTCATCTTTAGTTCATGTAATACTTTATTGTCAATGCACAAATTAAGTAACAGTAGTCTGAAACGTTATTGTTAATGCACAAATTAAGTAACAGTAGTCTGAAACGAAATGCTGTTTTACATCAGTGGTGCAAATAACTGACATGTCCAAATGGGCCTTGATGAAATGCGTCGCTAGACTGTTCATACACATTTTAACAGGCCAAAGTTGAAGAGCTGTTGTCCGTTATTGTTCGTGCAAATATAGGCCGATTCATGTTCCCTTGCATTGTGTAACTGAGGTCCATGGCTAGTCTGGCTTTCACCAGACCAAGCTCAATCTTTTAAGAAATCAAAAAATAAATAGCGGGCAGATCAGGCTGGGTTCACCCAGTCCATAGGCACCCGATATAATTTTCCGATTGAGATATCCACGCTCTGGCTATTCTAAATGCAAAAATGCATCAGGGAGTTATGACAAAACTGTAACTAACAAACTAGATCCTAATAGAAAGCTGTTAGCTTCCCTAAGCTACAGGTAGGCTTATAAGGTAGGCCTAGGCCTATTTACAACATAAATTGTCAATAGGCTATGGCGACACAAATAAAATCTCCTTTGGAAACCAATGGCTTACGCCTTACAGTATCAAGTGGACTTAAACTGCCATATCGTGGCGAAAAGTTGTAATAAAATTCACGCAGCTTCATGAGTCAAGGAAAGCGCGAATGAAGTAGCTACTTCTAAATGGGACCCACTAAAGGTGTGTTGCTAAAGCATCCATAATGAAATGAAGGTGTCATTGTTTGGATACTTCACACACACGTGCTTTTTAATTTCACAGACTACAACTACCAAGCTGGAATCAAAGCACATCGATTCCCCTTTCACACCCTGCACGCACTTAAAACAAAATAAACAGGCGTCTCAGTCTCACGCATGTATAGGCAAAACTGTATCAGACCGGTGTAACGTTGGTAAATCTTCCATTGCACAGAATTATTTTTGTAGCACGTGCAACAAATGACAGTCGAAAGATACAATTACAGTGCAGTACAGTACATATTTATAGTTTTCTACAAATGCAATCAATCAAATTGGCCTCCATCACTCAACCAATGGTAACATTAGGTCCTTATTGATATTATAAGATTAACGTACACTGTAAAAAATATCCGTAGATTTTACGGTAAAAATTTGTGAAATTGCAACAGTACAAAACCGTAAACTTAGAAACGGTAGAAAACATTTCTTACAACAGTTAAGTATTGTAAATATGTTTACCAGCTGGAACCATATATTTCACCTTTTTTTTGTATAGAAAATACGTTGATTAACCGTTAAGAAAACAGAAACATGCCATATTATATAAAACAGGGAGCACACAATTTTTTCCCGCTTTTACCCTCATCTAACGGTCGGTTTCCACATGGCGAAATTTCGCTTCACTCATTGAGGTTGAATGGAGACGAAATTCGCCCTGGTTAGGCGAAATGACAGCGAATCACCGAGGCAGACGAAATGAGGACCAATCGAGAACCAATCAGGTCCCGTGTTTGTGTTTGGAGGCGGGAGTTACAAAAAAGTCTGACCAAGATGGCGGAGACTACCTGAGCTGTAACACGAACATTTGTATGTGATTAAAATGTTTCTACACGAACATTGGCACTTGTATCAACACAAATTGTGGTTTATATGCCACACGAACTTAGTCAGGGCACATACACCACTAAATAGACCACTATATGTTAGTTTAAACACTGAAACTTTTTAGCTAGCTGACAAGCGAACTGCTGGTATGTTCGGACATTGGATTGCATTGTAAACCTAGCTAGACAGCTAGGCTACATGCTGTAACACAGGTATGAAATATATTATGTCTTATTGATCTTGTTGTTTCTATGAATATGAATTGTTGTTTATAAGCAACATCAACTTAGTCAAGGCATAAAGACCCCTGGATATCTTCATTAAGTACTTAAACGTTTGAACTAGCTCGCTTGCCACTGGGCTGGCTAGACACTGCAGTCAAAAGGTTAGCGGTTTGGCTGTCACGGCCCCGAGGTGAAATTTCGCTGGTCTTTTTGAACTTCAGAATGGGGAGCCGAAGTGCATTATAGGGCGGATAAATAGTCTGATTTACCATTAGAAATATGACATAATACATAGAACAAAACACATTAATATTTTGCTTTTATTTTCTGTAAAAAATACTGGTTACCCCTGTAAAATTCACTGCAGGTAGTCTAATGGATGAATCAAATTGTCTAAGCACCCTTCTTTGATTTATACATATAATATAATAATGTATGTAAATTAACGAATTAATATGCATTAGCCATCTATGTCCATGTGCATTAAATCACTGAATTTTCCCCAAGGTATTTCCCCAAGCTAGCCTATAGGTGGCGCTGCATTTTGTTAGTTAAACCACATGGCCAAATATCAACCGCCATTTTGTTCGCGAAGACAGTGATTTGTGAGATGGTAAGTAATGAAAACGACAATTTAATAAATTGAAGAGTTCAATCTGATTAAAAGTATTAATTAGTAATGCAATTCTAAGCTTCTTGTGTTTGCAATGGCTTACGTCTAGAATTTTCTTCGGGATGAATAAAATACTATCTTATCTTATCTGAATCTCTGTTGTAGGATAACGTCAGCCTATGACAAAATTGCCAGCTAGCATTCAGATTTCTGACCATGCTTTGATTAATGTAAACATTACCTTAGATTATGTATATTGTGCTTCGATTCTAACTTGTAATAACACGGAGATATCATACTTAGTCTACACTCTACAGTCATTAAGTCTATATTCTGAGCTGGAATGTCAATTGTCTCAGTGTGAAATATTTAACTGAGTTCTGATTGAGAACGCCATTTTATTAACGTTAATCCCTTCATTGTGCACAGAAGCTTGAAATGACTTGACGGGAGTTCCAGTCATTTAGCCTTGCTTTATGTTTCCAGGCGAAACTTTTGGCGTTGAAGCACATTAGGTGTTAAACATGTTTTATTGAATACATTCATTGTTTGGACCTTTACAGTTAGTAATTGGATAATTGCTAGAGTTAAAGCATAGTTTTGGCTAATGTTAACAGGAAAACTGTGCATTGGAAATCGTATTGGTTTGATGCAAGTTAACGTTGCCTAATCTTTATGTTGCAGGTATGTTGGGAGAGACGTCTACAGGTAAGTTTTTACATTTTCTTTACTAGGAGTAGGCTATTTAGAAGTGGTGAATAGGGTTTCAGAACGTTTGGGGAGGAGGGTTTTTTTTCGCGCTCGTTTTAGCCATGCTTTCCAGTCACATTTTGTGGAGCTGTTCTGTCTGCTAAGGCGTGCATTGCAAAGTGCTTCGTCTGTTGAGTGTAAGGGAAAGGTAGAAATATCATTGCATTGCTGAGGACTTAATATTTATGTATTTGATTGGTTTGTCTCAACAGGATATCAACAAGGTACAGTGATAATTTATTGCCACAGAAATGTTAACTGATGTAGAGTTTTGTCATTGTACAGGTTAGTAAAAATTAAATGTCCAGTTTTATGTTATAGATTGAACTCTTCAGTAAATTAAGTAAAACTGTTCAACAGAAATTCCGATAAAGCAGTAATTTCAATTGTAAAAAAAAAACTGGCGCTGTATTTCCAATAAGAAAAGCAAGCATGAATTCGGTAAGTCTTTTTTGAACTGTAGATGGTTCATTCTCATTACTACTTGGTTAGAACAACTATGGAACCAATGATGAGTATATGTAAAAGGTATGCAATGTCTCTCTGTTTCTCTCTCTCTCTCTTTCTCGCTCTCGCCAACCATGGTAAGTATCCCTGATTTCTTGTCTCTGCCTTGATCATTTATGCTTTCATTTATATTGTAATGCTTGTCCACCAACATTACATCTTGCTCCTACTGCATCAGCCCTAATGTCTCATCAATCCCCTGTTAATCCCCTCTTCCAGATCAGACCATCTAGAACAGGACACAACACCCTGCTTACACCTGAAGGAGGGCTAGGACACACAGGAGACCTGTAGGCCCACTATGCTGGTAAGTCAATAGAATGCATTTTACATTTCTTAGTTGAGACAATACTGCTGTGTCAAGTCAACTACAGATTGCTATTCAAAGCTAAGCTAGACATACTTAAGAACTGTCAGGTAGCAAATGAACATTTTTAATTGAAATGCTTGGTTGTATAAGTAAAGGAATGTAATGTAATATAATATGTAATAAGTTTGCTAATGTAGTTTTACATTTTTTTTTTAATCTAGTTTGTGTGCCATTCACCCCTAAATTTTCTTTTGACCTGCCAAGCAGCAGCACGAACGACTGGGTCGACTTAGGATTGAGTCCCCTCTCTGCCAGAAATTATCACTGTGTTCAAGGAAGACCCAGGCCCAAATAAAGCTGCTATGTCTAAGGTGTGCTGGAAAACTTTCTGTTTTGACTTTTCATTCATTCACATTGTATACAATTTAGCAGCCACATGTGGCAACATGTCAAAGATGATGCAAATCTATTCTTTTGTAAGTTATAACAATGTGATATATTGGTGAAAGTTAACATTGTCTCGTCCTTGCAGGTCAGCCCCTTTTCCTCAGCTATTCAAGTTGGCAGTCATCTAATATTAAAGGTAAGATGTTGCTAATTTTGTTAGTGGTTAGTGCTCAAACTATGTTTTCTATGCTCAAGTTCATATGTAGACACAGAGTTACGCATTGTGCAGTCTTCAGAAACAAAGGTGATTATAAACTGTGCTCAAACAATGTTCTCTATGCTCGAGTTCATATGTAGAGACCCTGATAATACTTTGAACAAAGTTTTATGCAATGTTGAACCTTCTATAAACCAAACTAAAACCTTGAATTTCTAAGTGTTTATAGATTGACATTTTGTGAGTGTGTCCCACTTGCCCACAGTTCACCCATAGAAGCAATACAGCTGAAAGTGAGTAGAACACTACTACTGGAAGACGCGGGTTTGGACGTAATCGTCTCGTTGACCGAATTTTTGACTTGTGCCCATGCACACATAGAGCCTACAATCGAAGTTCGCCGGTGTTACACTTTAAGTTGATTTTCATGTATAAATTCTATCGAGGGGTGGATAAACTCAAATTTGAGAGGGGTAAACTGTGTTTACTTGAGTTTAGTCTCCACTACAGCCCTGGCTGTCTACTACCTTTTGCCTATTTTCCCACTATGTTCCTTTGTGTCAGTCATAATTTTTCATAATGTTTCATCAATTCACTCCTGCCAGGCCAAGCCAATGTCCCGCTCACCTCTGAAGAAGGGAAAGATACAGCCTGTTGGTTGGCTCGGCAGTAGCAGTCCATGGTGAGACTAATCAGCGTTGTGTTATGGGGTCTTGGGGTTTTGTTACTATCTGTTATATTCTGCAAGTTCCACCCCAGCAATGTGTCAACTTTTAACTGATAAACTATGTACCTACTGAGCTGGTGGCAATTGCATGTGACAGTAAATTTATGAATTGCTTTATTCTACCAGTACTCGTTGTAGATATGACTTAAAAGTGCCTTTGTTTTCTCTTCCTATGCCGATGTTCCTGATCCATTCAATGGCGCCAGAAAGGGCTGAAGCAGCTGACCTTTCTCCTTCGGCACACCTACAAGCCAGGGTAGATTCTTGATGTCCAGTACTGTCCCTTTTTTGACTTCACAAGCCACAGAAAGGCAACACCTTTGAAACATCTCAAAGTTTTTCAGACCTGGACTTTTTCCATGCCATAAGACTGTTGAAATCTGTGGACTTATGCCTAATTACTATGTAAGAAGGGAGGTATTCCTGGTAATTCTATTCAAGCTCATTGTTTTTGACAAGACATTTTGGTACAACATGGGCAGAATGGCCAACTAACAGCTTATTAACTGATTAGGGCATAGATGATTGTAAGTTCTAGGAATAAAGTTGTCTTTTTTACCAAACTGTTAATTGTATGGTTGATTTGTGTGGTAAACATAGGATAGGTAAAATAGTAGTAGAGACTGTTCAGACGGATTTGTTAGGGTGTTAGTTAATGTATACTGTAAAATGTGTTTGAAACAAAAGTTAATCGTAAAATCAACATACATTTTAGCGTAAATGTAGAGATGGTTAAACTGTATTTATTACGGTAAAATTTTGGCAACCCAGATGCCGGTCTTTCACTGTTAAAATGACGGAATTGTTTTTTTTTCGTATTTATTACGGTCAAATTGCGGCAACCCAGCTGCCAGTCTTTCACCGTTAAAATGACGGAATTGTTTTTCCGTATTTATTACGGTCAAAGTGCGGCAACCCAGCTGCCAGTCTTTCACCGTTAAAATAACGGAATTCTTTCTATTGTATTTATTACGGTAAAGTTCTGGTAATCTAGCTGCTGGGTTTTTCCGTAAAAATAACAGAATTTTTGTACCGTATTTATTACGGTGAAATTCTGGCAACCACAGCTGCCAGTTTTTCACCGTAAAATCAACGGATTTTTTTTTACAGTGTACCTGCAGTAAAAACCAAGCATGTCCGATAAACATCCTCAGATTTATTTCGGCTTCAAGAAGAAATGGGAATTACATTTCATGTGAACATTGTCCTATCCTTATTAGACGTTCTCTGCAGTAAACAGTCCTTGTAGGAAGCGTCCATTGTTTTTCCAACCCACTTTTTAAACTTCCAACAAAATTACGTCTCACTGCAAAGATGCGCCATCTAGTGGAAAAACGACTACTTATCGCCAATACTGGAAATGCAGCCATGATGATGATGATGAATATTTATTTTGGCTTTGTTTTAATCCTACTGAATTTGTAATTATGTATCGGCCGTTCTAATACCGATAGTATGTGGGTGCCTGTGTGTGTGTGCATGTGTATATGTGTGCACCGCCATCTACAGGCCAATGAGTGTACAGTCACCAAATGTACACATAACCTAATTTTTTTAGGACCCCCCCCCCCCCCCCCCATGGATGAAATTCTACGAAACTTGGCATACCCCCAGAGAATGCCAGGTCAATCATACACATAAAATTTGGTGTAGTTCTGAACATCTTAACTGAAGATAGGGGCGATTAAAGCAGAATAATATTGCATTTTCATTTTTTACCGGGGGGGGGGGGGTGCAAATCACAAATGAGTGATTATGGGCCAGGTTGATGTGGGCCCTTGAGACCAACATACCATACCATAAAAGATTCTTCATCCTCAGTGCCACGGTTCAGGTAGTTATTTAGGAAAAGTCTAGTGGGGCTACATACCCACCAAATTTCATGTGCCCTGGTGGTTCGGTGTCCCGGGTATCGTTGACCAAAAATTCAGGAAGTAGATGACGAAAAAAAACAAAAACAAAAAAAAACTTTGACAATCCCTATGACCGCTTCGCTAGCTTCGCTAGCGGCGGTCATAATAACAGGCTTATCTTCTGCTCTTCTTTTGAGCAGTCTTCTGTTTTCCAAAGAGGGATGTCACAAAAAGAGATGCTGATGAGGTTGATGTTTCAACAACAACAAATCCCAGCAACCAGACCCAAACTGAAGCTAATGGTGAGTATTTAATGTAATGCAGTAGTGTAATGCTGTTATATTATTACAAGTTGGTTGTGTTGGATTTAAATGTCTAAATTTGAATGGAACCCAAGGTGGTGCAAGTGAAGATGTCCAAGCAGGCACTCCGGTACCTAATCCCCACAATCAGACTGCCACTGCACAACCTGATGTTACTGGTAAAGAGTTCTTTTTTTGGTATGAGTTCCTGCAAGTCTGCTTTATTGTGTGTTAAAAGTCGTGACTTGGTTCCCCTTCTCCTCTTATGTGGAAACCAAAAGATGAGGCAAGTGAAGATGATGTGGTAACTGCAACCCCAAGTCCCCAAAACCAGACAACACCTGATGCCCAAAGTGGAAATGCTGGTAAGGGCAATCAGGGCATTTGTGGTTATGTATATGACCAATAGACCCCTCACTCCCCACCTAGCTCTTCAGAGAGCATCTTTCGTAGCACTACTTATATATAACTAGTCTTGCTGATCCTAGACTTACCACCTGACTAGAACTGACACTTGACTGTTTAAAAAAACAGCACTCACTGATTCACTTATTCTTATTGTACTTTTAAAATTGTCCTAGAATTGCTTTAAAAAGCTTAAACTGTTTACCATGTTAACCGTTTTGGCTGAAATGTGTCAGCCTAATGTAATGTGAATCACATGCATTATGTGGAATAGAAAAAGATGAAGCAAAGATCTTATGCACTTGATGAGCTAACTACAACCCCAAGTCCCCTAAACAAGACAAAGTCATCTGCCACAGATGGAGTAACTGGTAAGGGAATTGTTTCTTTTTTTTTTAAAGACCCTGTAGTTCAGAGATGTGCTTGGAGTTTTTTCCAAACATTGTCAAGTATATTTGGTTTCAATCATGAGAGATGGCCAGTGTATATCAACTCTGCTCAAATGCTGAGGGAAGTCCACTGACTGCTTAGGCCACACGGCCAAACTGTCCTACCACATTGTTCCAATCATTCTCTAAACCAGCTGATTTTAATTGGCACGTCTCTTTAAGTAGATGAGCTAATTGATGAAGACACCGGTCTTGTGAATAATCTTCTGTAGAAAGCAGATGTATCACAATGCTTGTGTGTTTTTTTTTTCCCTTTCTAACTTGTAGGTGTTTCCAAAAAAATCAACTTTGTTTACAGGGTCTTTAAAATTCTAGCATCCATGGAAAATGCATCTAGGCATGGCAAAGTCTCAAGCTGAGCTTTCTGTGGCCTAACTCCTACTACATCTATTTGTTCTAAGTATTTACTAGATCTGGCACAATTCCTCAGCAGGAAAATCAGTTATTTGACATCACCTGTGTTACAGGTAGTAGGAATGGACCATTTTTGAGAGTAGGGTAAGCACAGGCATTACTAAATATGTTAATGGAAGTCTGTTTGTTTTAAATGGAGCAGAATCAGAACCTTACTGATGTAACACCTGGGCATGCCATATTTCCATGTATATTTTCTCTTGCGTCCCAAATTATAACAACTAGGTTCTGTAATGAGACCAGTGACAATTCTGTGGCTTTGTTTGTAGAGCCACTAGATGGTCCAAGTGAAGATGCTGAGGCTTCCACCACAACGCAGAATGCCCAAAACCAGACCACTTCAGCCCACACTGTAGGGACTGGTAAGGCATGCTGTGTGTTGTAGTGTCCATCTTGTTTACAACTGCTGTTAGTGGGATTAAGCTGGCTTTTATGACCCCCCCCCCTTTTTTTTTTCCTTGTGTGCAAAGATGGTGCAAGTGAGGATGCTGTGTTAACCACTGTACTGAATCTGCAAAATGGGACTACATCTGCCCAAGAGGGAACCACCATCACTGGTAATTATTTGTTTGGGGTTTTTGTCATGTTTCCTGTTGTGTAAAAATAGTCTGGAATTTCAATCTTGTCAGACCTGGTGCTACAAGGAATGTGCAAAGTATTGTAAGTGTAGCTTGTAGATTCTAGGTCTTTGAATGAGTGTAATTCTTTATCTCTAGTGTTTTGTATTTATCTCTTGTTGCCTTTGTCAAATTGAATTTTACATACCATGTAAAAATGTAGGAAGTTCATGTTGGCCCAACATGCTGTACACTTCAAATGCACTTTGGCTTAAACCTTTTAGAGCAAGGGTGCTGTAATGGAACATTGTGGGCTGGCCTGGTTCATATTTCAGTCTGTAGCTTGTTCAGACTTAACCAGTAGTCACAACAAAATGTCTGGCAGTTACCCAGCCCCAGGTTGAAGCAATGGCTTACTGTATTGTATGTAAAAGGCTGCTTTTTATCCTTAGACTCCCATGATGACTCCTGAAGTGACTGCTCAGAATGCTAATGCTTAACTGTCATCTTGGGCTTTCTCCATCTTGAATTCAATAAAGGCCAGATTTTCTTATCCAACATTGTCTTTCCTTGTTTCATGACTCGGGTCCAGTTTGGTGGTCAACCTGACTAGAAACCTCTTTACTAACTCCCCTGTAGTATTAACTTTATTCGGTACTCTGAACATCATTTTGAGTTCAAAGTTATGTCTAGATTCTGTCGTTATGGGATTTGGCAGACGCCTTTGTCCAAAGCGACATAGAAATACAAAAACAATATAATTAAAATTTAACGTGGAACAGATTAGAATGTTGGTCAAACTATTATTGCTTTTCTCCTTATTAAACAACAATGTCAATTCAATTAATAAAATAAGCAATGAGAACGAGGTGGGGGGGGAGCAATAAACAATGTCCGTTCAGTCAATAATATAAAAACAATAACATGGTAAGACTACATTAAGGAGAATATCAATAAACAATGTCAAATTAATCAACAGCCTAATGGAAATAAAACAATATTATACAAACCATAACACATGAAGCGCTTAAATAACTTTAAAATGGAATTTGGCCTCAACAGGTGTGTTTCTAGGATTATGTTTTGAACATCAGGGAGGGGGTAGTGCAAATGTGGAGGGGTAGACTGTTCCATAGACTGGTGACCGCATCACAGAAGGCTCTGGAGTCTGGTGCAGGGAATGGCAAGCTGATCCTTGGATGATTGGAGGGACTGTAACTGACTGTAGGGGTGGTTGATTGAGATTAGTAAGATACTGTGGAGGGTTTTGTAGGTGAGGATTTTTAAAGTGTTTTGTGACTTGACTGGCAGCCAGTGAAGCTGTGTGAGGATGGGAGTTATCTGCTGCCAGGGTTTTGTGTGTGAATTTGAATCTGCAATAGTTTTACCCAATAGACTTGGTTGTCATTAGCATTGCAGTGGAAGTTGAGTCCATGGTGATGGTTTATCAGGCGGAGCATGTAAATAGTGAACAGAAGGGGGCTGACTACACTATTAGTTTAATACATTACGAAATAAGGAACAGATCTTAGTGGAAAGACAACGACAACACCCAGTTTGTCAACCATTTTATGAAAATGTTTCATGACCGAACAACAGTTCCCAATGCATAACAGCACATTTAAAATGTAGATACAAAACAGCATGAACACTAACCCAAGGCAATCAACTAAATGAGACAAATTTTACAAAACCATGACAAAGTGAACTTACAGTATTACAACATTAAAACTACAATGCTTCTCTGTCTGCAGGAGGGCATGAGAGGAGGAATGGCTAGATGTTGTGCAGGTTGTATGTCTGGCGGATGTTGAGCGTGTCCCGGAGCATTAGATCTCGCAGTCTCCACAGGGCGTCTGCCATAGTGGTGTGGGCTCCCTTGCTTTTCAGCCAATGGGACGGCAGACGGCTCTCCTGCTCTTTGGTCAACCGTACGTCTTTTCTGCGAGCTGAAGGACGAAGACATGGGTCACATCACCTACATAGTGTCCTTCCTGTCACTTGCTTCATTTCAGGTGTAGCATACACTTGTGAGCTATCCACTACTTTATTCAGTGATGGGGAAAAGCTGGTCAATTGGGACAGTTGAGCCAGAGACTTTCTAATGAGGAGACACAGCACTCAAAAAAACCCTCCATAGAAATGCATGGGGCTAGTTTGTAACGCCAATATGGCCGTTACTACACATATCACACCCCTTCCTCGGCAAAACGTCGACATGTGAATATATTGAGCCAATCATGTGGTGTGACGTGAATACATTGAGCCAATCATATGGTGTGTTGTGAAGACATCGTGCCAATCATGTGTTGTGATCTCGCCGCTGGAACAAGATTGGTGTCGTGAAGCCTTGCGCACGAGCATTTCTGCCGAAATGGATGCCCGACGAGTGCCCAAAAAGCGTTGCCATATGGCCGCTGAGTGGAGGGACTTGCCTAAAAGGACTTTGGTTGAGCGTTTATCAATAGTTAACTGATGTCAGCTGACATGTCCAATACAATTCAATTTATGTTAGCTTCTGCGTTCAAAGTTCTTCCATTAGCACAACGTCATAAATTGTTACCTGACAGAGTTTGGTCCCACTTGCTGACCGTGGTCGACTCTGCATTGAGTCCCTCTATGTATCGCAGGTAAGCCTCGGAGTGCAGGATTCGCTGTGGTTTGGGAGGAGGGGCCACAAATATGGGTGTGGTCGGCTGCTGTACCGCAGGCTGCCCTCCCTGACCCTGCCCTGGGTAAGGGGGCGGAGCTTGTTGCCCTTGACCAACAATTCCCATCTGGAAGAAAAACAGCCAACTTTGAGTTACACAGTACAATTTCAAAGATTAGAATATTTTGCGATTCTTTCAATCGGCAGTCTGTTTCTGTTTCAATGCCTAAAGGTATGGTGTTCATACGGTCAATGTTCTGGACAAATGGGAAATATTGCAGCTGAGATTGAGCCATAACCAACTCTAGTCAATCAACAGATCATGAGCAAGGAAAGGTGGGGGGTAATTTGATTGTCTGTTGACCACAATTATCAACAACATTTTCCCAAAATCAATGACTTGCATGCCTTTAATTTGTGTAATCCTATTCTAACATCTTAATAACTCCCCACCGAAAGAAGAGGAGCTTTAGCTCTGTATGACACTGCTGCCCTCTACATGGCATGAGGCAAGTTAAGAAAATCCAGCACCTCTACAAGAAACCTTGATAGATAGATAGATAGATACCAGTACTTTATTGATCCCCAAGGGGAAATTCAAGATGGCACTATAAATGCTCCTGACATACAGTGTGTGGGTTTACCTGATTTCCATAGTGATTTCCAGCACCATGGGCTCCATTCATGCTATTCATACCTATGAGGACAGAAGCCATTAAAGCATCATCACAACAGGGGCATTTATAGAAGGCTAGCTGAGCCTATCATAGCACTCCACAACAACTGTGTCCCATTTCAGGAAGAAATTGGTATTGGCGCTTCACATACATTACATTACACACAGATTTTTTTGTGTGCATATCCTCTAGGCAGCTGACACTTACTGCTAAAGGTATTCATTGTTGTTGTTATTTTGTTGATAAATATGTTTTGTTTTGTTTTTCTTGCCAAAGTATAATCATACTAGGGATGGTTAAGCCATATCACTTTCTACGTGACAGGACTGCAACAGCCATTGCCTTGTAGGGCCTTGACCTGCTGTATAAATGGACATGGCCAGGAACTCAGAGTTAGTATGTGGTACAGGTAGCCCCTCCAGTGAGTTAGTCTGGCAGACAGGAAGCAACTGCAAGGGCATGGCGTTTGGGTGATAGGGTGAGCTGGCGCAAAAATCTATTCTTACCCAGGTAAGGGATGCCAGGGAAACCAGGCATACCGGGAGGGAGGTGATGGGGTAAGACGGGCACACCCATGGGATATGAAGGCATGCCGGGTATACTAACCATTCCGTCCGGGCCCTGATGGGGCATCATAGGCGGCCCGTAGGTACCCATCATGCCTTGTTTTGGAGTGGGAAGAGCGAGGGGGAAGAGTGCCAACAAAAGAGATTCATGCATCAGTGCAACATGCAGCTACCTAAACAAAACCATGCACTATGGGAATCATACAGAGCCTATTCATGCTACGTTAGAAGACATCATGTATGAAGAGAGGTGAGACAATTCCATCCTCATGGAACACACCGACAATCTAAGACATGCAGTTATAGGAAACCACAGAAATACACTGCTGTGTACTGTGATAAAAGTGGGGATGCATTCACAGGAAATGCTTTCAGATGTGGGGGGAGTAAACGAAAACAAATCAGTTAAAGTTGAAAAATAACAAAGGATGGCAGGGAAGGAGTTTTACGTGAGGTGGCGTGACGACACAAAAACAAAAACTGAGTTAGCAGTTGAGCTTCAGTATTCCAGCTTTTGAGTGTCCCCCAAGAAGGTTCATCCACGTCTCTGAGGGGTTACCTGACGCAGGGGTCATGCTGGGGTTAAGCATCCCCAAGGGGGTCGGGGGTGGCACCACCCCCATAAGCGCCCCGACTGGGATACCTGCTCTCGGGGAGTTCTGTTGCTGGGCTGCGCGCTCTCGCTCCTGCTGCTCAGCCACCTTAGCTGCCCGCTCTGCACCGGACACACACACACACACACACACACACACACACACACACACACACACACACACAAACGTTTTCATTTTAAGCATTGCCTTATATTGCACATTTTGCAGAGAGAGATGTCGTGTTTTATTTCACTGTGAAAAAAAATCTGGAAAAGTGACGCAACATTTTCTTCATTGACTTATCTGTCTTGTACCTTCATACTCTGCCTTTTTGTTGGTCTCCAGATTCCTCCACTCAGTCCCCACAAGCCGACTTAGCTCCCCGAAGGAGAAGTCGGGGTGCTGGGCCTTGATGACCGCACGCATCTCGCTGCTGAACAAGATGTAGCCGCTCATGTTGATCTTCCTCTTCGAGCCCTCCTTCTTGGATAGGCCCTTGATGGACTTAGGAGTCGACTGAGGTCACAAATGAGAGGGTGAGAGAGAGAGAGAGAGAGAGAGAAATAAAAAGCAGGAGGGAAGGAAAGATTAAAAGTTGAAAGTGGAGAAAAAGGTCATAGACAGGTTAACAGGAAAAACAGATGGGTTAATGGGAGAAGCAAAATTATTTAGAGTTGAGTTTGTCAACGAAAAAGAAAGAGAGAATGCAGAATGCTTTGTTGTATTGACCGTTTCAAGAGAGTTCCATTATCAGCATCATAGTTGTTCCCACAAGGCTTCTGTTTTAACACACCATATGTTATCTTAATGAAGCGGAAGTAGATTGGGAACAAAATACAGCGTTCAAGCATTTTTTTTGTTTTTCTTGTTGAAAGGGTCTATAACACAACACTTATTTTAATCAACTCAATTGAGAATGTCCAAAGATCACTGTAGGGCAGGGGTGGGCAAACTTTTTGGCTCAAGGGCCACATTGGGTTTTGAAAATTGGCCGGCGGGCCGCACAACCCCCCACGACACACGCGTAAAAAAATACATTTTTTATAGCCTATAATTTTGTTTTAAAATACTGCTAATTTGTTTTAAAAATACTGCTAATTTTATGCTGTTTAACAAATGTATAAATTGTGCACTGTCGCTTTAAGACAGTCGCTTTAATTCACGTTTATTTCTCAATGATCTTC
Organism: Alosa pseudoharengus; assembly: GCF_046254945.1. NCBI lineage: Eukaryota > Metazoa > Chordata > Actinopteri > Clupeiformes > Clupeidae > Alosa > Alosa pseudoharengus. The sequence continues at coordinate 25,608,921 of NW_027468837.1, forward strand.
TGCCTGCTCCGCTATGGCTAGTGCTGTACCTACAGCTGTGCCCTCTCACAGTTTTTAAATGGTCAGTAGTGGGAACTACTGTTGCCTTCATGATTTCCTTTTAAAAGTTTCTTATAAGAAGGAGATATCAATTATCAACAATGACAAGCCAGCTGGAACCTACGGCTCTCTCTCCCTCTCGTGAGTGCAGACGCGTTCCCAATTAAATGGATCGCATAATGTTCACGTTAGATCTGCTGCAAAGGAGATAACTAAGAGTTAACTTAGAGATAACATCATGTAAAACTATTTAACATGATGTTTTGACATTGACATTGTAAACGTTACCTAAGGAGAGTGAAAAGCAGTTTGCAGTAAAGCTAACCAACGTCGTCTCTATCGCAGGAAAAAAATAGCGAGCAGCCTGATAACTAAATGAAATGCTCGGCGGGCCGGATTAAAGTGCTTGGCGGGCCGCAGTTTGCCCACCCCTGCTGTAGGGGAACTCGATTCACCTGAGGTGGCGTGTACGGCATCATGTCCAGGTCATTGGCTAGCGGTGTCTGAAGCTGGGGCATGGACTGGGCATCACACGTGTCTCCGTCATCCTCGCCCAGCTCCTCAAGTTCCTCGTCCGTCATGTCAGCAAACTTGGCCTCCAGCTCCTCAATCTTCTTGTCCAGGAGGGGAGACGGCTCTTTCTGAGGCACTATCAGTTTCCTAGTGGAAACAGAGACAGGACATAATGCATTATAATTTGTCAAAAATGTTCTTCAAAGTGAAATAGTATTGTTCTTTTAGCTCACCTAAAGTAGTAAATCTCATCCTCCACGACTTTGGCAGATAAGGAGAAGCGTTTGAGGCCTTTAAACTTCTTCATCTGTTTCTCGCTCTCGATGTAGCGGCTCTCGCAGAGTAGAACGTCCTCCTCGGGCACTTCAGTAGGGCGGCACGACAGGTAGTCCTTAAACGAGGACACCGTGCACTTTCCTAGCGGGCCAAGAGCAACGCATGAATGAATAAACCACTCACTACTCGCAAAAACAAATTCATAAACCACTCAAAAACATAAACAATCAGCACAACAAACAATCAACACAACAATACAACTAACAACACTGTAAAATGTGAGTGAGCTGGCTGCAGACCTGTAGCTGCTGAATTACTCATTCACAGAGCATATCAGTAAACCTATGGATCTGAAAATTACGTGCTAGATCCTCTAAACTAAAATGACTCCAATGCACAGAAAATCATCCAATACACTTGTGTAATATAACAAGAAAGACGTAAAGCACAGGCTTTGTGGCAATTGAAGTTCTTCGCTGGAATCAGTGTTCCTAGCCCGTACTTTACACAGTGAAGTATAAAACCGACATTGATTCATCTCCATGTGAATCAAGAAGTTGCTTTTGTTTCTCTCTTCAACTCTTGAAGGTGCTCCTCGGCGACTCAAGAGCTCTGATGAGCGGTACCTGTGATGCAGGTCATGGGGCAGGATTCTTCCAGGTTGCTGAGAAAGACCTCCTTCTTGTAGAACATCTTAGTGGGCTCATGTTCTGTCTCCTCTGGGTGGATGAAGATTGGCCCGAAGAAGTATGCCGCTCCATCTCGAACCCACATTCTCTCAATCCTGCCGAGCACAACATGAGAGATCCTTTCACTCAGGCAACCATTCATTTAGTCAGTGCAGTATTGAAAAATGCTTAACACAATTTCATACAAATTGAGCAGCGTATTACAATTGACCACTAGCCAGAGGATCAACGCAGCCACCAGGGAATCGCAGACATTTAGATTGTGTTATTTCGCACCTGCCCACTCGGTGGCGCACTAGCCCATGAGAGCGGATGTAGACACAGTCTCCCACTTTCAGCCACATCTCATTGTAGCAGAGCTGTTCATAGTACTGACAGCCGGGCTCACCATTGGCCATGTCCATAGTCACATCCTCTCTCTCCTGCAAGAGCAAAAGCATTATTAATCCCTATTTGCAACTTATGTTTTAGGGCCAGAGGAAAGGCTCAAGTGAATTAAAAGTATGCACTCTAGGAGTGCACTACTAAACTAATATCATAATATTATATCTCCACAAGACGTTAAAAAAGAAAAACGATGATTATTATTAGATACTAATGAATAAGGATAATGTAATGGGCCGGGAGAGTGATATAACATCGTAATTCGCTCAGTAAAGAGTCTTAAGATTTCTGAAGTGATAAGCCATATCAGATCATGACCTCAGATATATTAATGATAACATATGGATGTACATGTCATATTACCACCGAGTACCTCCAAGAAAGGTATTCCTATTGGTGCAAGCATTAAAACATTCGACCTACAGCTAAGCCACTTTCAAAAGACATCATACTATGTGTGGCCACCTTATCTATGATGGATGGTCCTTGTTTATCATCCTCAGCCGGCTCAGGGGGCTTCTCATCATTCTTAGGGGCAAACATTGAGGCAACTCGGACCACTGGCAGTGGAACCTCACGAGGGACAAACTTCAAAGAGCTCAGAGGCATGGTCCACATTTTGATCTTCTTGAAGGACTTGGTCTTGGCTGAGTAACGAGACTCGCAGACAAAGACATCCTCTGCCCTGAAGCCTTCTGGGTGCAGCTTGAAGTATTCCTGCAGTGTTTTATAAAGAACACAATTGATATGAGAGCCCACAAATACATATTTTACAGATGAATGCTGATCTAAATTCAAATATACCTTGACAAACATGACCACACATTTCCCAAGTATTTTGCTGACAGGCACTTTGTTGTAGTAGTCACTCTTAAAGACTTCCTTCTCCAGAAACTTCCGTGTAGCAAGATGGAAGGTTTCATTAGGTCTGTAGAACCAGCAGCCATACAGCCATTTCTCACCTGAGCAAAATGAACATGACATTTTCTTATTATTATGAAACATGTCCCTTAGCATGGTCCAGGTAACTCCCCAGGGAAACATCCAAACAACGTGTAGTTTGCTTCAAAAAAATTGTTTAAAGACATAGTCTTCAGTCTTCAAACATGACTTTAAGGTGATGATACATGGGGCAACTTTTTAAGCAATGTTGCTGGGCAACCACATAACCAGTTCCATGTGTTCTGATTGGATGATAATGAAAATGTACCTGCTGTTGTGGTGGTCAATATCAATAGGAACGTGCCAGAATACACAATACAGAACATTGCCTAGCAAAATTGCTCAAAAAGTTACCTTGTGTATCATATGCTGCTGAGACCTTGAATTTCCCCTGGGGATCAATAAAGTATCTATCTATCTATCTATCTATCTATCTATATCTATAAGCTTTAGAGTACTATGTCACTGAAGTGGTAAGTTAAGATACAATTGTGTAAAAGGTGTTTAGCAAACCCTTTTATCCAAAGTGACCCAAGCTCACATCAGCTTCGGGAATGCTTAACACTTAATTCCTGAGGTCAAAATACATCAAAGTAAATGTGAAAGTAAGAACAGAGCAAACAGAGTGCATGCCCTTTACCAGCATCGTCCTGCCACAGGCGTTCAATGCAGACGATGTGAGGCTGCAGGCTCTGCTCGGCAGGCTCCACGTAGACGTAGTCCCCCACGTGGTACATGTTGTCCTTGAAGCTGCAGTCCTGACTGTAGGTGCGCTGCACGCCCTGCCAGGCCCCTCCAGACGAGTCCTCACTCCTCTCAGCCTCTGTTGTACGCGAGGGAATAAAGTTAGGAGTGAAGTTCAACTGGAGTTCAATCACTAAGGGCCGAGTCCAGCGCTGTGGTATTCTTGAAAGCTGAATAACATCAATTTCATGTACAATTGTTATGACGTTTCTAGTTTGATCAAATGTTTACAAATATTAGTGTCATTAACTCTGATGATGCTCATGAATTTGGCATACTTGTATTCGAAGAAGCCGATAACTGATACTGATACTGATTATCAGTAGTTGTCCGTGTTTTAGTTAGTGAATCCATTTTGTTCAGGTCTCCTATTTCTAAAAGAGGACACAAAACTGTGCTTTTCTGCACTTTGCCACAGAATGAGTCACAGAGAAGTGGGGGCGAGTACCTTTCTTCTCTTCCTCTCGTTTGAGCTTGTCCTCCTCCAGCTCCTTGGGGAGCTTCTCTTTCTTCTCCTTCTCCACGTCGCTGTGGAGGTGCTTGGAGGTGTAGCTGAGGGCGGGGGACATCAGGATCTCGCCGTTCTTGCACAGCTCGTCCCGGATACGGATGAAAAACTGCTGCAGCTCCACTGCATCCTCAAAGATCTCAGAGTCTGTCCTGCACAAGTCATTACAAATATAGGGCATAAGCAGAAGGAGTAGCAGTGGTATCTAGCATCTCTCTAGCCATGGTTAGCTATACGCTTCCCTGTCGTCGCTGAGTGGCCTGACATTTTTCTTGTCTGAGGAAAACATTATGAACTATGGTGTTCCAGACTAGATCTCCCTGAAAGAAAATCTAGGTGGGTGGGGCCAGGCTATGTTGGAAAATATATTTAATGACCCAGGTGAAACACCACCTTTAATTAACTACTTATGTATATGTCAAAATATAACCTACAGCATGCAGAAATTAAAAACATTATCGATAGTATGCTGTCAGTTTTATTTTAACTTCTCCAAATACCCTTTTTTTTCAGAGAGAGAGAGAGAGAGAGAGAGAGCGAGAGTAGAGAAAGGTTGAGTTGTAATACAAGAAACACAATTTTCCTGACTAAGCACAACACACTGTCCTAAATGCAGGTTTGGCATTGTTGATGTCGTACCTGTGCAGGCGTCGGGCCTTCTCCAGCACCTCAAACATGTGATCCTGGAACACGTCCAGCCTCTTGTAGCTTCCCTTGTCCACATTCGCCCTGATGATCTCGAAATTCAGTGGCGGCCGGTCTGCATTGGCCGGGTCGGCGGCGGGGATCTCCGCCAGCGAGTCGCTGTAGCAACGGCCCTCGTCATCCTGGTGCCCGAGCACGGACACGAAGAGGCTGCGGATGAGGTCCTGGATGAGGCGCGCCACATCAGGCACGTGCGCGTCATCGCCGCCCTCCAGGTCGCGCCGCGTCTCCAGCAGCACCTTGTGCAGCACCAGCGCGTCCTTGTAGATGAGCGACTCGGGCTCGTTGTAGGTGCAGGCGTTGTTGAACATGAGCACCAGGTCCTCGACCAGCGCGTCCACGTCCTGGTACTTGTTGGCCAGCATGTGGCTCTTGACCTTCTCCATGTCCACAGGCTTCTTGATGGCCACGTAGTAGTCGGGCAACTCGGCGCGCGACGGCAGACGCAGGAAGATGGTGCTGAGGCGGCGGCCGCGCTTGTCCGTGTAGTTCTTCACGGCCTCGTAGAGCTCGTTCAGCTTCTGCTGCAGGGGGGTCAGGTACTTGGACTTCTTCGGGGAGATGCCGCTCTTCCCTGTTATCAGTCAAGTAATAAAGTGTAGAATTTCAGTGAAACTCAGTGAAGTAAGGTGAACATCACGTGTTAAACCTTCCGAGAATGTATATTCTACCTTTACTTTATAATACTTTCTATTTAAACAAATGTAATTATGTAGTGGTGATTAAATATACTCTTATTGGATATCTCTGCTTATGTGAACACCCAACAAATAGAGCAAGTAGTGCATGCTGGGATGCAATGCTGGAGCTTCCGTATGAGGGAATGCTGATCAGTGTGCTGAGCTGTGCTCTATAACCTAATGCAGCTTCCATCTTGTGAATATCCTCATAAATCAATTAATGCATTGTTCTTTTAGTCAGCATCCACATAAACCTATGAAAATCTCACAACAGTACAAATGAAAGCGCCTCATTATAGCAAGCATAGTCTTGAGCAAGAAACTGTACAAAGAGCACAATAAAACATCAGAGAGAAAATGAAACTTTTGTTTGCATTGTTCTTTTAGTCAGCATCCACATAAACCTATGAAAATCTCACAACAGTACACATGAAAGCGCCTCATTATAGCAAGCATAGTCTTGAGCAAGAAACTTTACAAAGAGCACAATAAAACATCAGAGAGAAAATGAAACTTTTGATATTATGAATTACCGTAATCATTTACTTTTATTTTATTTATATCTTTTTCATATCAGTGGTGTTTCAGTCACTTACTTATTTTTAGCTTTGGGGAAATGATGTCATCCTCGTCAGGTATGGGCCCCAGCTCTCTTCTTTTCTCCCTCAAAATCTTTTCCAGGATGTTGGCATCGTTATACACCTGAGAGACGAGCCGCAGATGTAATGAGCAGTCATGTAATGCTCGTGGTACAAACCTTCAGCCTATCAGGTATTTGCAAATATTTGCCCCCGATCACTTTGTCACAGTATGTTCTGGTATGAAGATAATGTATGCATGTGTTCATACATAATGTATGCATGTGTTTGTTACCTTTGGGGTATTTAGGTAATGTGTATCATTTAAACGGAGCCATTCTTATACACCACACCATATCAGACCTGAAATAGTTTTTAATCACCACCATCAACACTGACCTGCTGCATTATAAATGTACCATAAAAAAGTTGGGTCTTTAGAGCCCTACCTGGGACCCCTCCTCGTTGTAGTGTCTGGCGTTGCGGAACATGAGCCGCATGTCCTCCATCATGGTCTCCTCGCTCATGTACTTGTCCGAGCGGATGTTGTGGTCGATGGTGCGAAGATCCATAGGTTCCAGGATGATCTTGTAGTAGTCGGGGTAGTCCTTCTTGGAAGGCTTGACCATGAAGAGGTCACAAAGTCTGCGGCCAGTATTCATCTCTCGCACCTCTGTCACCGTTGCAAACAGCACCTTCATACGGTTCTTCTTAGTGTTCTTCTTGTGACTGGAAAAGCCAAACGTTTTCTCGACATTATAAAGAAACACACGTCTCACAGTCATGTGTCAAACAGCACACTATTGCGTTATTGACATCAAGACAACAAGCTCATCAGCACCTAAACACGATGAGGAAGACACACTAACTTAATTTTTTGACATTGCAATTGGTTTTCTATTAAAGCATGAGGCCACAACAGATAAACCAACCAACTGTCCAGCAAACAGGCTCCTGAGGAAAGAAACCCAGGATCTGAACATAGCTAATATCATGCTTCACTTCACTGCAGCAACAGAAGAATCACACATGTCATGGGAATTGCACAGTAATTCAGATTGTTTGTTTGAGATGCAAATGAGCAGAGCCAGCTGTACCTCTTCCTCTTGGTGGTGCCGCCGTCGGACATGGTGGAGGAGAGCATGCTGTCCCTGTCCTCGTCTCCACTTCTCAAAAGCTCCTTTCTTTTCAGCTGAGGAAAATGAAACACCACATTCACACCCACACACACATACACACACACACAGAATGCAGACACACATTAATATTTACAAGCCCTATCCTCCTGCCCCCTCATTCTCATTAATATTTATCAGCAGCCTTTCCCTCTCTCCTGGATGTAATTGGAAATACTGTACAGAATCCTGTAAATACACGTCTGCACACAAGTGTGGGCTAGGGTTGGCTTATCATGCTAAGAACTATTTGCTAAGAATTATTTTTGAAAGAAATACAAAGATATCTTAAAGACTTCTTGCAGACATTCCTGGGGTTAGTAATGCAGCCTCAATCAAATCTATAGTTTTAATGTATTCTATGTGCTGTATCTAAAACAATAAAGCTGTATTTCACACTAATTTAATTTAATTTAATTTAAACTGGCCAATTCTGACCATCTTTCTGCTTTGCAAGGGTAGCAGACCATAAATATTTCAAGGGTGAAACTGAAGGTCACTTTAAGGTTTCCAATAGTATTGTATGGCCTTGGCACTGACCTGTAGAACGTGCTGCAGTTTCAGGGCCCTCTTGTAGATATGGGAGTGGGGGACATTGTAACGCTTAGCATTCTCAAACATCATCATGAGATCAGCCTCCATATGCTCAATGCTCTCATATTCATTGTTTTTCAACTTGATTCTATGGAAAATGAAGGAGAACAGTTTGCTGGTGATCATTCTGCATGTTACAACTTTATGATGACAGTGGATAAAATACCCTTAAATACTAAACTTTGAGCAAAGAGACTAGGCACAGTGGCATTAATTGTACTAGTGATAAAGATATATTTTAATCTGCATTTATTCAGCTTGGCAATCAAACTAGATCGACTTACCCTATTAGATAACTCAACATCCATACATACAATACACCTGATGCATATTCACTGAGGCATCAGTGAAACACGACATTGAAATATGACCGTTTTTATTTGTTGCAGCAAACAGACACTGGTTACATTACCAAGAGAACTGTCTTCCCGTGAGCACTCTGCTTACTGAATCTGCTGGAAGGAAATGGGCTGGCTGATCTGCTGGTAGTAGTCGGGGTAGTCCTTCCTGGAAGGCAGCTGAAAGAAGGGCTCGGCGATGAGCTGGCCCTGGCTGTTCCTGCCCCCACGCACCGCCTCGTACAGCTGGAAGATGGGGTTGCTTATGTCCATGCTGTAGTGGATGCTCTCTGCCTCTGACTCGCCCTCGTCATAGTGGACTGACCCTGCCATGATGATAGGATTACGAAAAGCACAAGGATAATAGGATTACTAGGTCAAGTAGCCTTCATTAATGATCTTATGATTCTAAAGCCATGGCATGGTTGGGTAAATTAGGCTGCCAGTAGAAGATCATTGCAGTATGAAGCTACAATATAGCACATTAAACTCCAATCCTTTTGGACATCTAAACTGATGTACAAAGTGATGCGAGTCAAAACTTATGAACTTAAATCAGAACAATGGTAAAGTTCCTATACTGTTTGATAACAAATCAATAAACAAGGCAAACTGTCACTCCCTTGCAATAGCATCTTTGCACCTGAAAGATACAAGAGCCGCTTTCAGAGATGACGTCCAGACAATGACCTGGTAATTGACCCTCACGCACGGACATGGCCAGGGTCTTGTTTATACCTGAGTAAATAGTCTGAATGGTTTAGCTGAGGAGGTTGACGCACTGTAGGCTACTGTCGGGGTATGGTGCGTCGTCCCCACTTGTCCAAAGATGCACGTGCAAGAATATCCTGTAGCTTGAAAGTTGCCCTCTTAGGACCGTCTTTTCTTTCTCCTAAGTTATCGTCCTCATCCAACTACCAATATAGAACCAACTTTATGTGCATAACACAGGGAGAACAGTAGCCTATATCGATACTTCCCTTCTTTGCAAAATAGTGCCAGTTTGTCATGAACGAGAATTAATGGATGGATTTTATTATGATATAAGTCATAACCTTATAAACTACAGATAAACCAAGTGGACACTATCAGCCTCGCACGACAAAGATGTGAATTTACTCGAGTCTCACCCTTTTGTATTCAGATATACGTTCATCCCGTGACATCCGGACTTAGTTCTAGGGTACAAGCAGGGTAAGGCCCAGGTGATGTCTACGTCAAATAATGCGGACAATTGTGTTGATACATATAGCCCATCCATGTGACATCTAGATCATTTCCAGATTCCAGTCTCTGTCTGAAAGGGGCTCAAGTGTTCTCAGAGAGGAACACAAGTGAATAGGAGCACACTTGCTAGCCGGTGGTTGTTTATTTTGTCTGGAGTCAGTAGAGAGGGGGAGGGGAAGAGAGGGGAAGAACAGAGCACAAAGTCCTACCAGTGAGGATGGCATCCTCCTCACCCTCCGAGCCATACTGCAATGCCATGGTGATGGCTGAGAGACGGTCTCCTTGAGCTGATCGTCTGTTCCTACCAAGAAAGCCGAGCATACAGTAACAACACTGTGCAATTACACCTATTACACATAGCCTCCACAACCACTGGGGTTGTAATGAAAGGGCTATTAGTTTAATACTTAGTTTAATACTATAGATGAGGGGGGGCATCTACCTTATTCGTATGCTGGACTTAATAGGCTCAGCATGCTCAAGTTCTGCCCTTCTTTGGGCAAAAACCTTTTTGAGAGTGTTGGCGTCCTGTGCACAGATCATAAAAAACTAAAGTTAGGTTAGGGATATTAAAATGGAACACATTTTGCAGGGCTAATGTATTAACCATCTGAGGCTACAAACACATCCTACCTTGAAAACCTGTGATCCAGGTTCATTATACGTCTTGGCATTTTTTACCAAGAGATCTATGTCCTTTGACATAGCATGGGGACTTCTATAAAAATTAATCTGGGAAATAAATAAAAATATGGTTAGTTGTACACTAAGAACTATACATATATATATATATATATTAATCTACATATATATATATTAATAATTTTGTTTACCTGTATCTTTTGAGCAATGGTCTTCAGATCAATTGGCTCCTTAATAATCTCATAGTAATCTGGATATTGCTAAAGAATAAAATGCATATGTGAAAAAAACTGTAAACTAATAAAGAGGAATTATGTATCACAAGTTAAGCCATCTCATACCACTTTAGAGGGCAATCTCTGGAAGAGCTCACTGACAAGTCTTCCAGAAGGCTCTGTGTAAGACACCACAGCATCAAGAAGCTGTTCCAGGGCATCCTTCAGACAGGTGGGTGCAGACTGTCAAACAAATATTCAAACTGAGAGGGCTTCCAAAAATAGATAGATAGATTGATAGATAGATACTTTATTGATCCCCAAGGGAAAATTCAAGAAATTCAAAATTAGAATATCATAAAAGAATATCATATCAGCAAGGGCCATGAACGAAGTTACGAGATATGTACAATATGGGCACAATATATATATTTAAATAAGGGTGATTTGTGGACAAATAAAATAAAATGTATTTAAAATTAAAACAAATGTACTGTAGTTAAATTGTTCAAATTGGCTGATATGTAGGCAATACACAGGGTGGTCCCTGGCACCTATCTCAATCCACAACGATTTTAATGGCCTAGTGGCCTTCGTGTAGTTTTGAATGGTAAAATATGCTTCAAATTTCAAGCACTGCTCCCCCCACCTCTTCCTCATTGGACACTCCTGGGTGTTCTTGGCCATCATCACCATCCTCATCTTCGTCATCGTAGTCACCCCTCTGCACAAACTCATTCTTAGTGCGAATGTACAGGTCCCACAGTTTGCAGGCTGCCCTGTACTCTGGAGTCTCCGGCTACAGAGTTTAAGACAGAATGGAATTCAAGTGTTATCAGTGTCTGGTGTCTCTCTTTGGTACATTTCAGGGTCATGGTATAACAAGTTGAGGTAGTTGCAGGGATTCTCTGTGTCAGTCACTTTTTTTCCACCTCCTCAAATCTTTTTAGTATATAACTGAAAAATACAAAATAATTCATACACATTCCAAAGCTGGCCATTACCCCCCAAGTTTATTAAATAACTTAGATGTCATTAAACAATGTAATAGTTATTAGTAATGGCACAAACACAAATCACAAACACACTATTTGGTCACTAAACATTTGCACTCTCCTAGATTATTTTTTAATATGTTGAGGATTACCTTGTAATAAGCCTTAGCATTGTTGAATAAGAGATGAAAGTCGCTAGTGATTTGCTCCACATCGTCATACTCCTCCATTTTCAGTTTCTGCTGGATTTTCATCATGTCAATTGGTTGAGACACCACATCATAGTAATCGGGTTGGTTCCTTTGCGATTGACAGAAGACAAGAAAAAAACTTTTCAACATGTCCATTAGATCTAATTCAACATTCTGAGAAGATGTTCTTTTCTCGTCCCTCAAGTGTGAGTACAATGGTTTCATGACCCACCTTCTCTTTGGTGCGCGAATAAACAGTTCACAAAGCATTCTGCCCTGGTCATCTTTGTAGTCCCGAATAGTGTTGTACAGTTCATGGCACACGGCAATCTGTTTGAGGGAAGGCATCAGCCAGATGTACAATTTAAGAGTGTGCTAGGACAGGGACATAAGCATGCCGAATGAACTGAGGCGAATGGCCCTGGGCGCACTTACAGGATCAACAGTGGGAATATTTGATGTTCTTCTTCTTTTCCGACTGGTTGAAGGCATTGGTGTGGTTTGACCATCATCGAAGTCCCCGCCACTAACGCTACTTGAAGGAGAAGTGGCTCTCCTTCGTTTGGAGCCCATAACGTTGTATAGTTCCTAAGTAATTAAACAATAGGTTAAGTTTCGGTAAGGCATTGATTAGCCAGGGGAAAAAATATCTAGTACAGCTGTTTTCATATTTTTCATCTTGTCAATGAATGAAGCTAAAACAGTTTTCTTGTCACATTACTTGTCTACGACGTGACGAATTAAGTCTAAAACCGTTCATAAATTAACTGACATTTGACTATCTCTTCATTATGTCACTGGTTGGCTAACTAATGTTATCTTTTCTGACAGATGTTTAATCAAAATTGCGGGTGTCTTCACCGTCTTATCTCGTTGTCTTGTGGTGACAGGCCCAGCGCGAAGGATGCCAGTTTATAACGGTCCAATTAACCTGTCAGTGCCTTTTCTCAGTTGTCCTGAGTATGGTACATAAAACAACGGCTCACTGAGGTAACGACATCACCAGCTATAGTTGAGGGCTAACGGGAGTTCGTTCATACATGCCAAACTAGCCGTTCTGTCTGCAGTAACTGGTTTGTTAAGCTGACAGGTTTAGGTGCCAAAATCCCTCGTAACCAATAGCGTCAAGAACACAAAAAACAAAGAGGGAATTCTTCTGTAGACATTGCCCATTTTGCTAGCTAGCGATGTCCATAGAAAAGAAAAACGTGCATATGCAACGTCAATAACGTTGTGAGATGCTTTGCAAATCTTACCTTTTGCAGAGTTTCTGTAAAAATGTAGCTAATGATGCTTTTCACGCAATATCAAATCATTCGGATGAGTTGATTGATTTATTAGAGAAAAAATTAACCCTTTCATGACCAAACAACGGAAGCGGAAACTCGAAACACAGGCTAGCTCACTTCCTCGCCAAAATCCACGTGCAGACAAGGAGCCCAACTCTCCTGTGTGTCTACGCATATCAACAAAATGAAACGCCCGAGTAAGTGTAAACATGTATATTGCAGTAATTGTTGTGTTTAATCATAGCTGCTACAATGTGTCCTTTTAAGTTCCGATTGGTGTTGTTGCCTTTGGTTGTTATTAGTTGGTGTTTTTAATAACCAAGTTGGTCGGCGTAACTCCATGCTAGACACGCAATGGTTTGCTAACCCCTGTTAAATGTTAGCTCATGTACATTCGTAACCCAATTAGATAATCACTGATATTTTTCATATTATTGACTTTTGCCTACAGAGTTGAAGAAAGCAAGTAAGCGCTTATCCTGTGCGAAGCGTTTTAAAATTCAGAAAAAGGTAAGGTCATGTTCACTAGGCTTCCCATGCTAGCGAACGTATAACAGTATCTATTCCACATGCACTCATTGAGTATGTTTGTGTCGGCTTAAAAACGTAATTTTACACAAATATAGTGTTTTTCCTCAGTGTTCACTCGTCTTTTTTACACAAGCTGTTACATTACTGGTTCAATTTATCGAATTTAAATTGGTTAACGTTAAATATTACAGGCTCTTGATTATTTCCTATGTGTACTATAGCACGAGGATATTGTGTACCGTCACTTGTGGAGTAGTTTAAAAAAACAGCTTCCATGATCTGTCTTATGTATGATGAACATATGACTGAAGTGACCTGAAGCTGAGGCAAAATAGGGTAGAGTGCTGATTTACAGTTGTCCATGGTGGAGGGCAATACTATCATTACTAATAAGTGATGTAGTTTAAGTAGAGTTACTCAAACTCAGACATTTTCACTGAATTTGTGTTGTATGTGATATTTGAATGTAATTTGTGTAGAATGTAACCTAGTAGTGGCAGATGAGAAATGAGGAACTCATGATTGACTGACCTCTATATGGGGACAAAATAATCCAACTCTGATCATCATCTTGCCTTTACTGTTTTACGACCAGTTTTCCCACACATGGATTAAGATTAGTCCAAGACTAATTTTTCTAATAAAGATTGTTAGAAGTTAAGGTGTAATCTATGTATGGGGAAAATTGGAGAAATGGGTTTTAAATACATGTTCTGTTCTTGTAGTTACAGTGTTGTTCCCTTTTCAACTTCTTTCCACTAGGTCCGAGAACATACCCGAAAACTACGGAAAGAGGCCAAAAAGAAGGGGATAAGCAAACGTGTCAAGAAGGATATTGGAGTACCAAACAGCGCACCTTTCAAAGAGGAGATTCTGAGGGAGGCTGAACAGCGAAAACTACAGGTAAGTGCATTTACCATGGTAGCATCACAACCCCATGTGCAGTGATGTGCAGTGATATGCACTGAGTGCTGGCTAGATAATGGAAATGATGAAAACATTGCTTATGCCCCTAACAGCTTGAAGAGCTGAAAGAACAGAATCGGGTTGCCAAGCAAACTGAAAAGGCCCAGAAAAGGAAGAAGGAGAAAGAGGCTGCCAAAGCTGAAACAGAGCCCAAGGCCAAAAAACAGAAAAAGGTGACAAAGCAGTCGCATCAAGCAGAGTGACCTCAGTCATTGTGTCACACAATGAGTGTGAGTGTATTATTTTTTTAATCTTTCTGGCTTACTCTGTAACCACTGTCTTCTTGCAGGATAAGAAGACCAAGCAGCAGCAGAAAAAGTCCACTACAGGCACAAACAAAAGCGCCAAGAGGTTCCGTTGCAAAGAACTGAACAAGGTTAATTGAGTTTCCTTTTTTCCTATGTAAGGGATAATGTGTTGTCCGCCGGTCATTATTGGAAAATAAGTTCCGACAGGGCGAGCAGGACCCCGATGCGGAGCGGAGGACAAGACATTATCCCGCTTATTACACGGCTACTTGCTGCAAAACGAGTCAGGAAACTTAACACACATGGGTCTTTTAAAATTATTTTGTTACCGTTTTGTGGCTTCCGCTGACAACATCGTTTTCCACACAAACAGAATGTGACAATTTCAGCTGTTGCGTAGCAACATCTAACTTGCTAACTTTCAATGAAATTCCATTGCAATAAATGAGTCAAATAGCCTACTCACGGATTTATATGAAAGACATGAATCAGGCATAAAACCCATTTTCCTTGACAGTGGTCTGGTATAAATAGCAATGGTCTGTCATTCAAAATGATCAGACCTCCGAACGTGGGGAAGGCCCATTCAAGTGAATGGAGAATTATGAAGAGCTGTGATTCTATTGAAGAGTGTAGAGTTTGTTCAAAATTCTTTTGTCAATAAGTGAAGGTAATTTCTTCTCAAGCCTGGCATTGATGGCCTTGTGGTTATTTTCAGGTGATTGAAGCGTCTGATATCCTAGTAGAGTGCCTTGATGCCAGAGACCCTCTTGGTTGTCGGTGTCCTGAGCTTGAGGAGGCTGTGTTGAAACATGAGGGCAAGAAGAAGCTGATGTTTGTGTTAAACAAAATAGGTATAAAATTTTACATTGTAGTGTTCTGATGAAAATTTAGTTCCAGAAGTTTTTTTTTTATTATTATTATTATTATTATTGCTGACAGTTTTGCCAGTGAATAGTTTTGCAATGAGGTTCTAAGACAAAACCTGTGTCTCACCAGACCTTGTACCGAAAGACAACCTGAAAAAGTGGCTGGAGTATCTTCAATTGGAGTGTCCAACCTTTGTGTTCAAGGCATCCACACAGCTTCAAGACAGAACAGTAGTAAGTACAGATTAGTCAAGTCCAGACTACATTTTGACACATCTGCCTTGTCATGGTGAGATTACTGTGTTGTTTTCCTTCCTGTCTAACCCCGCATATCATGAACAGTTTTAGTACTTCACTTGAGATTAAAATGCTTAACAGTGATGTGAATGTGACAGGAGGAGAAGCGTAGGAGACGCATGGCAAATGGAGTGGATCACTCCAGAGCAGGGACTGCATTAGGTCACACATCTCTCCTGGAGGTGCTCGGGGAATATGCCACAACACTCAACACAGAGAGCATGCTCAAAGTGGGTATTGTCGGTAAGTCAGCCTTCTATTCCAGAATCCTTTAATGCTGTGTTTGTGATATTTGTGTAGAATGTAAGCTAGTAGTGGCTGATGAGAAATGAGGAACTCATGCTTGACTGACCTCTTTATGGGGACAAAATAATCCAACTCTGATCCTCATCTTGCCTTTACTGTTTTGCGGCCAGTTTTCCTCACATGGATTAAAGGGACACCAGGCAAGCCTGATGCTTTTTCTCTACGAAACTCCCCCTCGCTCGGTCTGAAGCTCTTTTACTTTTCTTTGCGTCTTCCGTCAAGGGTTTTCGCTGCTTCTTCGCCGGCTCTGCCATTTTACACACGTTTGCAACAACCTCTAGCGTTTCGTTAGCCTGCCTCTGTGCTGTAAACTGATCCTGCTTCGGTTGGCGGGTAGGATACACCGAACTTGCAAGTGGGATATTCTTCCTACAGGCAGTAGGGGCGGGCGAGAGAGCCTTCATTCGCCCCGTAATGAGTCATTTAACCATATACCGACTTACGAAGATGATTCATTAACACGAAAACGTTGCCTGGTGTCCCTTTAATCCAAAGCTAAAAATAATTCTTCCAATTAAGATTTTAAGTTAAGATTTCTTTTTGTTCAGGATTAGGTGTAATCTATGTATGGGGAAACTGGTCCATGATATTCTGTAAAGACTTGTCTTCTCACACCTCTGCTTTAACTCGTTATGTGTTCTCCCAGGCTTCCCCAGTACAGGGAAGAGCAGTCTGATCAACAGCCTGAAAGGTCTGCGGGCTTGCCACGCTGGAGTTCAGCGAGGACTGACAAAGTGAGTCCTGAAGCTTTATGGACACTCATTAATAAATTTAGGGCTAGTTTTGAAGCGTGATGAACTTGAAGATCTGACAAAGACCATGGAGTCTACATTCAATCCAACCCTGAGCTTCAAAAAGTCCCCAGTGTTCAAGTTTTGTGTTTTGAGGTTTGTTCAATGGCTTTGGAGCTGATTGTGACTTTCCCCTTTTTTAGGTGCATGCAGGAGGTGCACATCTCCAAAACTGTCAAGATGATTGACAGTCCTGGAATAATTGCGACACCTTCAAACTCTCCGGTGTCCATGGCGCTCAGAAGTCTGCAGGTTGAGGAGAAGGAGGAAAGCTCTTTAGAGGCTGTTCGAACTCTTCTGAAACAGTGTGACCAGCAGCAGGTGAGGCCCCAAGGGGACCCACAGAGACCATTATACACTGACATTATTATCTGACTGACTTTGGATTTGGTGGGAAAATTGTACCAATAGAATTGAACCAAGCTGTGTGTAAAATCAAATTAGTTTCACGGCACAGATGTGTTTGTCTTTCTTTGTTGTCTGTCTGTTGTCCTTGTGCACAGATGTTTTTTGCCTGTCTTTGATTAAGTGTTTTTTTTTTTTGTCTTTCCTAGATTATGCTGCAATATAATGTTCCAGACTACAGAAATTCTGTGGAATTTTTGACATGTTTTGCCAAGAAGCGTGGATTTCTGTTGAAAGGTGGTGTCCTGAACACTGAATTGGCTGCCACCACATTTTTGAATGACTGGACAGGGTGAGCTTCTCAATATTGTATTAAAGGAGAAATCTGGCCGATTTTTACATGGATGTTGATGAGTACTGTCTATAGGGGGAAAAACGACCAAAATTGGTGCTACTGAACTAGAGTAGCTGCAGCTAATGGCCAGTGCTCTCAGTGAGTTACAGTGCTAGGTCTGGTGATATCATCCAAACGTCTTTTTGCCTCTTAACAGATTCAAAATGTCATTAAAAGTTCTGTGAAACAGGTTCCTTACATGACAAAACAATGTTGGCTGACATTCACTGAAGCATAAATTGGCCTGTCATTGAAACATGAGCATGGCATGAGCATGTAATTTAGAATTGTTGAAGTCCCCTCACGGGTCTTATCTCAAAAAGGTTGTTTTTGTACAATTATGGGTTGATTTTGTTTGTTTTTATCAATCTCAACTTGAAGTGCTTTTTTCTTCTTTCCACAGAGCAAAACTGAACTATCATTCCAAACCACCCGACAATCACCCCCTGCCTCCATACCTATCAGACGCTATGGTAACAGAGATGCAAAGGGGATTGGATATGGACAAGCTAAAGAGCGGCAACGAGGAAATTATTAACAGTGAGTCCAACACATTTCTCAGTTACAGTAGCACCGTTCGTTATTATTTACTGATGACAACTAACTATTGTGTTAACTGCAACTCTGTAGGTGTGAAGTGCCCAAACCCAGCTAGCAGCATAGGATTTCTCTCAACGGGTCCCACTGCAGGGATGTTGAATGAAAGTGAGATCCCAGAGGAGAAGGCTGTAGAGGCTGTAGTGCAGGAGGAGGAGGAGGATGCAGAGAACATGGAGAATGGCAGTGAGCCAGAGGAGGTAGGAACAACGTGGTTTAAGTAACTGTGGAAATGAGCATGAAGTGGTGAACGTGGTGGAGTGACTTACAGGCCTATTTTCACTCCAAATTTCAGTCCGCTGAGATGGATGAGCTGCATGGAGACGATGGGATGGAGGAGGAGACGAAACAGAAGAAACAAACAGGTGTGTACATGATTGCATTGGAGAATTGTCCCCATGCACTTGTTTCCCCCTTGGTTTAAGATGCAACACAGGGTAAGGTACAGGGTTTTCTCAAGTACATGTTTTGTCTATTTTTAGGAAAAGCATCATCAGAACCCCATAAGGCGGCGGTTAAGCGGGTTGCTTTCAATGTGGACCTCTCCTCTGCACAGCAGAATGATGACGAGGCATATGACTTCAACACAGACTTTATCTGAGCTTTTGGAGCTTGGCCTTTTTTTTTTTACATGTCAATGTAAATGTCAACTTCCTGTTGACCTTAATGTATTTAAGGTCTGTCGGTCTATATTGGGCATTCACTGTAAATATGCTGATGTAAAAACAAATGACTATTAAACGTCTATTAAAACTTGTCATTGTTTTGGTCTAAACAAGGGGCATAAAGGGAGTCTTAACCCAAAGACGTACTTATGAATCTTGCTTTTGAGTTTCCATCTTTCTCTTTTTGTTTACACCATTCCTCTGGTTCTCTAGACGTTTTGATTTCTGCAGTTTGTCAGATGTGCTTTCAGAGAATATGGGAGGGTTCCAGGAATGAACCGATCACTGAGCCCTGCCCATGGAATGCAGATAGCCAATAGCAGTTTGGCACCAGCCAAGTTCGGACAACTTAAGCTTCTCATGCAACTCTATGGTGCTGGAGCTGTGATTTTTGTCTGGTTTCATGGAAACATTGTGGTTAAAACTCTTAATGGGAAAAGGCTGTCAATGAACTGGAGGAAATGTTAAGAAATACTTTTGCTTTATTGCTTCCACCTTTTCCTCTTTATGTCAGTATTTGAAAAACCCACTGGTTTTTCCAGTAAACATGCTTTGTTAAAAAATATACATCAACTGCATATGAACCTGAGGAACAGCTTGCAAACCTTACAGAGAGTGGTTCAATTTCATATTGGCACTGTTATTGTAACAAACAAATACTGCATTAAAACCGCCGGCTTTGTCAACACCATAGAAAGCAAGCAACACAAGGAAGGGTTCAGACTGGAATAGATCCAGCTAAGAATACAAGCATCACTTTCAGCATTCCATCATTTTTTATCAGTGTAGTAATTCTGTGATCTCCACACAACTTGTAACATCTATATGTCTATGCACATTATTTTAGTGTAACAGCCCCTGTAGGACCTTGTAGTGGGTTTCCACGAGTAATGGTAAAGGCGCGCACAGTTTTAAACAGCTGGAAAGAATCTGGAAAATTTGAACCAAGGTTTTCAGCCAAGGGACATTGGGTAACACACAGTGTCCCAAGCTGGAATGTGTCAAACCAAATCCCCCACGCCTGAGAGATCGGACTACCAAGCAAATGGACACCGCTAGCAAAAACTGTGCCGCATTGTCTGCCTATTAAGTTCATTTGTCTTCAGAATGTCTCCGAATGGGGTGGAATTTATCCAATGGGTCAGGAATGTACCACTTGTCCCAAACATCAGAAAATGAAGACAGTCTCCCCCATGGTTTATAATGTCCATTCCAGTGGAGGAGTTTGGCTGCGTTCAAAAACTGGACAGAGTAGCGATTTGCAGCTCCTGTTGAACCTGTCGGGAAAGGTCAGCAGAACAGCACATTTGAACAATTTCTTAATTGTAATATTTTAGTACACATTTTTGTTGTACTATGCAAAATAGTTTATTTCTCACTGTTGTGAATATGTATGTGTTATGTGCACTTATATTTTGTTATATGCTTTGGAGAAAAATGTCTTAATTTTTTTAATAATAAAAAAACAAATCTAAAATTTTAAACAAATCTGCTTACCAAGATGCCTGACATGCCACAATGGGTCTATGCTTGAATAGCGCTTGTAGAAGACGATAAGAAGAGGAGGGGTCGTTACGCTCTCTGCCAAAGTTTTACTGTACAGGTCCTCCCTGAGGAGAAATAAATAAGGCGTTCTTGTCAAGAAGAAAAAAATACAGATTTAAAACCTGTGTGTACAGCATACTCCTTCCAGAATGAAACTGGAGATGACCCAGAATCTCTTTTAATAGAAAACCTCAAAGCAAAACCAATCGTGTCTCTGCTAGTCACAGCCTCAGGCAGCCCACCCACATAGTGCTAGAGACTAACCGATGCATACTGCTCTTTTTAAAGAAATGCTGTCGGATCAATCAACCAGATATTAACCAAGATGTAAAGTCAGGAGTGTATACCGGTACATACTTCTGTGAAAACAGGCACAAACAGGTTCAAGTACATCAAGACAGAACTGCATATTGTAAGTTAGGATACGGGCCACACCTAAAAACTACTGAAAGGGAAATAATACTACAAGAAAAAAGAAACTGGCAACCAACCTGGCAAGATCAAGTTACAAGGCGGCACCAGTGACAACAATGATAATCTTTCTATTGGGAATTGGGATCTGATAATCTTTCTATTGGGAATTACTGATTCTAATCTGTTCTAATAGTAACATGCCTGCCAATATCCAGTTTACTCTGCATTCAAGCTATAAGGTTTGAGTAATTTGTTCCTATCACAAATACAAAAGAACAGCCTACAATATGAAAAATATGTTTACATAAAGCGAGAATGATTATGTTCATGTGTTCACCAGTGGCGGTTTCCATGTGGCACAATGACACGACGACACTGAGCAGGCATGGAATGCAAATAAGTAACCTGCTGTTGTTTGTCATATTTCCCAAAGACATACTTCACATTGCGCTCCATCCACTGCTCAAGCTGGGTAGTGATGTTTTGGGTCTTCCACTCTGTTAAGTTAGCCACAATAACTCCAGGATTGAATGAACACGTGGCTGCCCTCATGCCAAGCTTCTTGATGGCCTCCTTCTTGAAGTCCAGAAAGCCTATGTAGTTATTCTACAGGGATAACACAATATAAGGTCATTATATCTGGATACATGAGTGTAGAATTTGATATGGTCACTGCGTTTTTTTTTTTTTTTTTTTTTAAATCTACCTGATTACCCGCTCCTCGGACGATCCCCTTCGATGAGGCAGAGTCACAGTCATCAGAGAAAGCAGCTGCATGTCCTGCTTTCAGATTAGTGTCAAAGAGCTCCTGGATGTCACCTTCAATGAAAAGACCAAATTATATACAATAATGCTCAACCACTCCCTAAATGAAGGCAGTCAACCACAAATATGCACTACCAAGTGACCTACCAAAGACGCTGTATGTGTCGTTTGATTATACAAATGAATAGGAACCATGTGTTTATTCAGTTTACAATAGCACGGATTAAGCTGACCAAACCTTGTACAATGACGTCATCATCCAAATAGATTGCCTTCTCCACACTGGGTAAAAACATGGGCATGTAGTATCTCGCAAAGGTCAGCTGAGAAGAGAGGTGGGACTTTATAGGTTTTGAAATTGAGCCTTAACAAACACAACATAAAACAAGCTAACAAAGAATTCTCAGATTTCCCACACTGGTCTTACCGGTTTAACCTCATCCCTTTTCTTGGGATCATTTGAAATCTTCCCCTCCAGAATCTTTGGTTCAAAGGTGATGATTTTATGCTTGACGCCTTTGAGGTCAGCTTTACTCATCCATGCTCTAAAAAGATTAAGACATAAAAAAAAAAAAACATAGTCACACTTCCTGGATGCATGAAAAAGGAGTGCCAGCATTAGCATGTGGACACTCCATCACTACATCAGAGCACATACCTCAAATGGTCCACAGAGTCGTTGAGGGTCACAATGTTGAATACAATATTGGACTTGCTGTTGCGGTACACACTATTCATAGCAGCCACGGCAGCCCCCAACCTCTCCTCAGCTGCCGTGATGACCACTGGGATTTCAAGCCCTGTCCTGGTCACATCAGCTTTGTGCTTAGCAGCAAAATCTGGCTCAAATGGTAGTAGTGCACCAGGTGCTGTCTCTGTAAAAGGGCCCCCCAAAAACATAGACTTTATTAAAACATTCAAAATGAGAAAATTAGAAAACATTGTACAGCTGGAGTTGTGAAAGTAGGGTTACCTGGACCTTCATGCCTCAGGAAGTCATTGAGGTTTAAGAGATTTCGTTGCAATATGATTAGAAAGGCAACAAGTAGCAGGACGAGGATGGCCACATTTACTGAAAAAGAAAAACAGAAATACATTGAAATGAGGACTTCCGTATAATTAGAACCAGAACAACAGAATGTGGGTTAGATGAGTGTCTGTCTACACAGAATCATTGTAAACTAGTTATAAACTAGTGAAAATGACAGCGGGCTAAATGTGCGCAAACAACGTCCACAATGTTCAGGAGCTGTGTGCAGCATAATACATTGTATATCAATTAGACCTACCTTTAACTAGGGAACCCAATAGTAGGCTAATGTAATTGCATGTGTTTTAATTATGTCTACATTTGCCTACACTGTAGTCACAGCCATGTGGACCGGGGAAGGTACTTACTTCTGCGCATCGTCATTGCTCCTTGACTGTACACCCCCTCAGTCACAGACACCGTGTTTCACCGTGTATTCATCTTAAACGAGCACAACAATACAATGAATAACGGATAGCCAACAATCAAAACATCTTAGGCCACCGTTAGCTGAAGATCAGAAATAAAACGAGTATGGTAGTATGGTCTTTAACCCTGTACCCGAACCATATTTTTCTGTGCAACGCTTTTTAAACAGAGGGTAGGGAATGAAAGCGTTCGTTCAGAAATACGATGGAACCCCATGCTTACCTGGCCACTGCGAGATGTTCGACAAACGACCCCAGCTTCAAAGCCAAAATGCCAACTCAACATCAACAAGTTTTCAGTTCCTTCAATGTGTTTTTTTTTTAAGACCGATGCTGCGAACTGTCGAGGTACGATTGAGTTGTAAATGAACGAATGGACCTATTGCTAGGTTTATTAGTAGAGCGACGCCTTATCCGTATGATTTAGATATTCTCGACCACTTTTAACACGCCCTTAACCTTGATTGGCCTGTGCCCAGAAAACGGACTAAATAAATGCCTGATTAAAATAACATTCATATTTTAGGTAGCATTCCACATTATTTCACCGAATATTTGTATACACATAATCTATATTTTTTAGCATGTTGATGGCATCTCTCCACGTTGTAAACATGCTTTCTAAAAAACACAGGAAAAAGTAGCCTCAGACCGAGGTCCTGACCGTGGGTCCTCGGAAATTATACGTACGCTCTTTAAAACAGGAAGAGTAGTGCATGATTTTTATGTGTAGCGGTTGTATTTAGGATATTTCATTCAAGATGTTATCGATATTCAAAACGATCCCAACTCATATGGTAAGAATTGTAAAATGAACATTATGGGCATGCATGATAAAAAAAATCGCTGAACCATTGTTGTTTAGTCGCCAACTAACGTTAGCTAAGACAGCCCACTAGCGGATGTTACCCTGAAGATGTTACCCTAAAAGCATCTTTGCTGTTAACTGTCGAGTGAGCTTAGTGATACTTTTTAAGTATTGTATGTATTTAGATGTATCAAAAGGAAGGTTTCGGTGGAAATGCATCCAGTACATGCATCAAAACAATAATGTTGGTTCTTCCGGGCTTGTTCGTGACAGCTGGTTATCCAAGATGTAACCTAAGCATGTTCACCTATAGTTCACAAAATGAGTAGCTGCTAACCTAACATGTACATTTTTTAAAAATGCATGTTGCCTGTTTGACTTGTGTTCAACACCCCTCAGGATTACAAGGGCCAGAAATTAGCGGAACAAATTTTTCAAGGGATCATTCTGGTATCAGCGGTAAGTTATCAAATCATGTTTATAATCTTAATATAATGCAAGTCATATTTACTAGCCTATATTTAATGCATTTTGATCCATTAATCTCTTTTCCTTTTCCCAGGTTATTGGGTTCTTATACGGCTTTGTCATTGAACAGTTTGGATGGACTGTGTACATAGTTCTGGGAGGTTTTGCTGTGTCCTGCCTGGTGAGTCTCAGATTTCTGTTTCATGGTCTTAGAAATGGCTATGACTATAATAGTAGTAATTACATTCACTAAATACCAGGTAAAAGTTGCAGAAATCTACCAGATGATGTCCTAAAATGCTCTGTCGTCCTCACAGCTCACCCTACCCCCCTGGCCCATGTACCGCAAAAATCCCCTCAACTGGCAACCAGCTCTACCCGAGACATCAGGAGACAGCCGTGAGAAGCCTCAGGAGAATCTTAAGAAGAAGAAACACAAGTAGACTGTCCATTCCCATTTCTGTCAATGCTGAGCACGAGTTTTGTATTCAAAATGTGAATCTTAAAGTTAATAATAGTGAAAGTTTGCCTATTTGTATTCAAAATTACATACTGATACTGAAATAAAATAAATCACATTTCTTTACATTCCATATGAAGTCTGTGACTTTAGACAACTGACACCTCTTACAGAACACTGCACTCTTAAAGTATCTTTAAAGAGATTTATTTAAAACTTCAATTTATATTGTGTAATATCTACCATAAGACTAAGGCTACATGTTCTATTTACATATTAGATATATATTTTCAGGATTTCCAGGGTTTTAGGAAAACTACAATTAAACATTGTTTTTGTTTTTTACACAACAAATCTTTACATCATTATCTAATTAAAATGTTCATTAAGTGTATAAAAAAACATGTCAGAGTGCTGCAATTGCATATCCAATATGAATGAAAAATTGCATTCGGTCAAGAACATTCTCAATACCGAAGTGAAACGACAGTACTACTACGAGAAATCTGTTCCTAACATACAGGACAATGATTGTAACAGACTATGATTCTGGTCAGAGTGATCCCATGTATCAGTAGAGGACCGATTGTCTCTTATGTAGCCCTAGCCTTTAAATGCAACATCCTCAAAGAACTTCAGCTGGTGAACCATCACAGCATAGGACTTGTATTTCTCTTCTCCCATTTCCTCCATTAGATGTTGCTGTGAAAGAAGTCAGTACATTAAATTAGTAGAACAGCAGTGAGTTATTCCCTAAATCATATCCTTCCTGAAAACTGCACAATATCTCTAGCACAACAAACCCAAGTTCTCTATGAGGAAGACAACCACTGAGTCTTTGGCCTTTCCAGGCTGTGAAAACTCACCTCCCGTTTCTCCTCGTCCTCCTCCTGCATGATGTCCAGAACTCTGTCCAGCAGCTTCACCCCCAGACCTTTCACCACGTCTGTCCGCAACTGTTCCACAGCTCTCCTGATCTTGGCAGGTCCAGATGTATCACCTTTGTGGAGGACATTGAAACCAACTCTGATTGACTATCTCCTTACCTAGTCAAAATCTGATTTTGCGTTTGCAAGTCTTTTTGTAAAATAATGTCTTGGATTTTATTTTTCCATGTTTTACTAAAATCAACATGAACATGTGAAACAAAGCACCAACCTGCACAGAAATCGTTGACCTGGAAGTCTTCCTGCACATCCATGGCTTTTCCATGGAGGACCAGAGTGTCTTTATATTTACAGTTTATCTTAAACTCAGGCTGGGGTCTAGAACCTAGTCTAGGTCCATCTGATTCACTGGCAGCATCTCTAGAATCCATTCGTAATGTTTGTGTCATCATCTGCACCAAGTCCTGCATTTCACAGGATTCATTTTTCCTGAAGAATTGAATAAATAAACATTTAGTAATATTTTTGTACACCTGGGGAAATTCAATCAATATCTTGCTCTGGGTGATAATCCTAAACACATAGAGAAGACTACGTTTTCCTCTAAAAGCTTTCAAAGCTACAGAAATGTAACCAATATTTGCAGGAAAATCACAGATGCTGAAAATGCTGAAGGACCATTTCCCTGTCAGATAAGTCACTGTAAAGCTCAATCTCATACTTGCACCCTTGCACATCTGAAGCACCCCTATTCGCCTTATTCACCCGGCGGCCATTACGAGTCTGAGGGGTACACTTGTCATTACACCTCAGTCCAGCAGATGGTGGTGGTAATGCACTCCGTTTGCAAACTGCTAAAAAACAATTCACTGAAGAAGAAGAACAGGCCAGTGAACCCTTCTTCTTTAATCGGTGAGCTTTTTTCAGCAGTTTGCAAACGGAGTGCATATCACCACCATCTGCTGGACTGAGGTGTAATGGCAAGTGTACCCCTCAGCCTCGTTATCGCAGCCGGGTGAATAAGGCGAATGGGAACCACATTTGTAATGGCATGGGAGGGTGGACAAGATGTTGAGACATTCCACTTTATTCAAACTCCTTCAACTATTGTCTTCCCTTTTAATACTTCACAAAAGTACTGCACTTTAGCAGTGCAAGGACACAAGCGTGAACATTGGGACAAATGGCTGTCATCCATTCTGTCAGCGCGAGCCCTTACCCCTCTCTGCCATCCCCCTCGGAGCGGTCAGTGGAGCTGGTGGAGGAGTTGCACTCTTCTTCGTCTGAGCGATGCCACGAGTGTCTGTCCTGTTTCTGGGAAGACACATCTGCCATTAAGTGCTGGATCTGAGTTCATACTGAAAATTCAGCCTCCATCTTCAAATAGTGAGGAAGTAAGGCCCAATCAATGAGTTATTAATGATATAGCTGAGTTGCATCTGAGTAACAATTTAGCATACAAGTGATGTGAGAATATTAATAGGATTCAAATTGTTGTGTCACATAAATAAACATCCTTGAGTGATATATTGTCATGGTGGATTTGGTTTTACGATACACATGACCTTTCAGCGGAGCATCTAATCAAACGGTTATACCACGCCTCTGCTCAATCAGACAATGAGGGTTACGGCGCGCTACCTTGCTTGTTTCCATGGATACACTGGCTGCCCTGTGGTAGTCTGGCTGGTCTGATTGTTTACAGCTCAGCAAAGCCACATCATATGACGCCCTTCTCATCGCCGGTACAACTGCAAAAACAGGCCAGGTCAACAAACAGTTATATCAATTGCACTTTGCCTTTCTTCACTGTGGACTACCATCACCTTAGGTTCAAGTTCAGTTTATTGTCATGTACACTACGCTACCGGTCAAAAGCTTGGGGTCACTTAGAAATTTTCATTCCACTCCATTACAGCCCTGCTGAAAAAAACAGCTAGAAACCAGCTTATGCTGGTAGCTGGTTTTAGCTGGTTTTAGCTGGTCTTTGATGGTTTTCTTCCAGCTCTTGCTGGTCTTTGCTGGTGTAGCTGGTTGGACCACCAGCTGGATATGCTGGCGTGACCATCTGAGGAAGCTGGTCATGCTGGTTTGACCAGCCTGTCGTGGGGGATACAGCTGGTGCAAGATGGTCATGCTGGTGACCAGCCTGCCAAGCTTGACATTGTTGGTGTAAGATGGTCATGCTGGTTTGACCAACATAAGCTGGCACGGCCAGTTAAACCAGCATTGTAGACCAGCAACACCAGCTAAAATGACCAGCTTGAGGTGGTACTACAAGCGAAACCAGCTGAATTACCATCGTTAGGTGGGTAAACCAGCTGAAGGTATGTTTTCGCAAGAAATTTGCTGGTCTAGCTGGTCAACCATCATAGGGTGGTCAAACAAGCTGGTTAACAAGCTGGTCAACCAGCAAACCACCTTTAGCTGGTCAGGCTGGTTTTTTCAGCAGGGAGTATAGACAGAATACCAGCTAAGATCAGTTGCATTGTTTTTTTAATCGGGGCAGCAGTTTTCAGGTTACATTATGTGCTTAAAGAATTGCAAAATGGTTCTCCAATGTTTTCTCAGTTAGCCTTTTAAAATGATATCAGATTAGTATACAGAATGTGCACTGGATCAATGGTTGAACATTGGATGAATGGTTGCTGATAATGGGCAATGTCGATATTACATTAAAGATCAGCCATTTCTTTCTACAACAGCCGAGAACCCTTTTGCAATTCTGTACATAATGTAACTGAAAACTGCAGCCCTGATTAAAAAAAAATGCAACTGATCTCAGCTGGTATTCTGTCTATAATGGAGTGGAATGGAAATTTCAAAGTGACCCCAAACTTTTGACCGGTAGTGTACTCGAAAAGGATTTATCAGAATGAAGTTTCTTGTGCTCAAGACCTAGCTCAACTTTAGAGAATAAATTAAATAGTAGTGGGGCAATTCCATGTAAAACTGTCACATCCATAATGGCAACACAATGTCATGGTATTTAGTTGGCGTTATAGATGTGACAGTTTTGCGTGGAATTGCCCAGTAATAAAAAAAGTATATTAATTGTGTGTCTAAAGGTATATTAATTATTGGTCTATCAATAGAGACTGTTGAGAGGGCTAAGAGATCTTTCTGTTAGCATATGATTTGGTTCTAATCCAAATACCCACATTTACATCCTAGTTCTCCTGAAAGAACCTTAAGCTGGTATTTTAGTGAAGCTGTGTGGATATACCTGGTTGATTCAGATGTTCCTGTGACTGCCTCAGTCTTCTCCTTTCTCGTGCTGACAGTGGGCGATCCTGAGAAACAATACATGTGATTTTTTTATTTTTAGATCAACAAGTGTAGTGAAATGAGACTGTTTGAAGTGAAGCGCTTTACGTCTTCTAGCACAGCTGGAAATATGAGGCATGCTTCATCCCTTCCCTAAGTGCCTGTTGTAGGGGACTGTGGACTTTGTAGAGTGCTTCGAGATTATGCCAGTTATTGATGCAATTTAAATGTATGAACTGAATATAATTGAATCTCAATTAGGTTTAAAGCGGAGTTCCAGCATTGTTGGACCTGAGGCCATGTTGTTAGATGTCTTTAAGTACTTTAATTTGGGACAGAAATGTTGAAGATCTGTTCAGTATTAAACTAGCTAGCCAGCTAACACCGACAATGCTATCTTCAAAGTAAGCTGCTTTTTCACCACTGTCAAGGCCAAACATGTCATTAAGTACCAGCCAACATGGACAGGATCTCAGGTTTCAGTAATGAAATTGTATAATATAAGTGTCTGAAGTTAGCCCACACTCATAATGGATACTGACTTTTTGTCCCTAATGAAAGTACCTAAATACATCTAACAATAGGACTGAGGTTTAAAAATGCTGGAAGGACCCATTAGGGAGCTATCTTACCAGTGGGACAGGTGTCATTCTGTCCTTCGGGCAGGACTCCGAAGGTGTTACTTCAGGTGGCACTCTGTTTTTCACCATTACAGGAGCACATAACACCTCAACAGGAGGGGGTGGCAGGGGTCTGGAAGCTTTTTTATCCTAACAGAGTAGAGATAAGCGCATCTCAATGAGCTGTTGATGACTTACACATTTCTATGCTTTTCTGTAAATTTTTTCACACAGAGTTTGGTTGAGACTTTCTAAAAAGTAATACTATGAGTAAGAATGTGCCCTTATCTCTTCCATATAAAGGTCATGGGTTGTATAAAATCCAGACAGCACAGACGCCAATATAACAACATGTATGACACCTAATACATGTCACAACTATGCTTTGGTTGTCTGTATAAAGCCTTTGTGGACACAACATCAGATGTGTCCACATCTCTGTTCATATCTTGATGACAGCGAGTGCAGTCGCTTCACCTTGCGCTGACCCTCCAGGCCTGACTCCCTGTTCCTCTGGCGCCGCTGCCTCGGCTTTGACGGCTCCGAGGAGTCTACAGGCTCCTGTTCCAACACACACAAGAAGAGAGGGATCATTGGCAACGCAAGACTGTAAACATCTCCATATCAGGGGTGCGTTTCCCAAAACCATTGTTGCTAACCTGTTAGCAACTTAGTTGGTTGGCAATGGAAAATGCCAGGAATGATAACTATAAAGATAATTATAACGATAACGATAAAGGCGCCCAACAACAATAAGGAAAGTCTCTCCTCAAGTTGATGCTTGTGATGGCTAAAATTAAATGGATTCTGATTGTCAGCTTTTTATTGTTCTCAAAATCGCTCTGAAAGTGATCCCCAACGATTATTGTTCTTCATGTCGTTATTGTTAGAGTTTATGTGTGGATGCTGTCATTCATATCAGCTAGAGCAGTGGTTCTCAACCTTTTTTCAGTGATGTACCCCCTGTTAAATATTTTTTCAGCCAAGTACCCCCTAACCAGCGCACAAGAATTACCGTTATGCCTCAACCACGACTCCATCGTTTGAGTTTTGACAGTGATTGACAGGTGATGGCGGGTGGCATGTGACAGGTTGGGTCGAACCATCATGAACCATCCGTTTTTAGGATAATGAAATTGAATAGCCTACTGAAATATAAAATTAATTTTATGAACTTATATTTTCCTGAAATATTTATTAAATAATTGTTTTTAAAGTATTTTTTCATGGATTCTACTTTTTAAATATATGTATACTTTAAAATCTCACGTACCCCCTGGAGTGCCTTCACGTACGTGTAATTTGAGAACCACTGAGCTAGAGTGATACTTTTTGGGTGTAATATAAAGGAAGCACAGGCCACTGATAAATGTACAAATTGCATGATGTCTTTCTCTGGCAGGGCTCCAGAGTGTGACCAATTTGGTCGCATATGCGACCTAATTTTTCAAAAGTGCGACTAAAAAAAATCGGAGGTCGCACCGGTGCGACCAGCTATTCGAGAGAGGAAAAAGTGTCCGCATTGATTGAAACTCTACCTTTGGTTCAATAACAGACACATATTTGGCCAATACCGTGGTTTAAACAAATCACAGATAGTGAAGGGCGGGACCTCCCCTCTGATTGCCAATCAGAGGGGAGGTCCCCTCCTTCACTATCTGTGATTTGTTTAAACCAACGTGGCCCAGTGCCTGTGAGTAAATTTGAAAATGCGTGTGCTGCAGAGAGAGAGAGGGGGGGGGGGGGAGGTCAGAGACCCGTCAGATAAACAGAGTGGATGTAGTTGCATTACAGTGTGGTCACATAGGCCGAGATAAATGTCCCCTCTTCCCACTGCCTTTCAGCGGTTGGCAGCAGCAAACCGATCAGACGAGCCCGAGATGATGATCAAGTTTATCGTTGCCTACGATAGGCCTAGTGAAACTTCCCTTCACCAAGTTCAGTCCGAAATAATTATTCACCAGAAAAATAGTTTGAACGTAAACCCGACGTACAGGAATGCCACTTGCGCCAAATTTATAGGAGTCATTGCAGATGAAAAGACGTCTTAAAATTGCGAACAATGCATACAACGACCGAACGACAGAGATACAGATATCGCCGAAAAGGAGTGCGTCATTGACCGCAGTTACATGCAGGGAGTAACCCGGTTTTCAACAGCAATATTCGTTTTGCGCACGAGTTGTGTAAACTCATTCTGATGGCATCAATCAATTTAATCCGGTATTTGGCGCAAACCGAATATCGCTGCTACATTTAAAGCCCGAATATTACCTGCATGTATACAGTGGTCATTGTGTACGGGGAATTGAATGGACACATTTAGATCGAGCATGGCAAGTCATTGCAATAGCCTATAATAATAGGCCTACCATATCGTTTCTGCATTAACCATGTTCTTATTGAAAATTTAAAAATACTAAAATTAAAAAGTAAATTGCATTTTGGGGCTGTCAAATGATTATTGCAATCATCATTGCAAAATCACATAAAAATCCCCCAGGCTACTTGGAACATCTCTTTAAATTGTGCTCAAAAACATTTCTATGGAAGATGCTAGCATGGCGAGCTGGTTTAGCCAAGGCCTAAAGATCATGAAGGATAGTATGTAAAACATTGAGCCATGAGATGTGCAGTTTGAAGCCCTTAAAAGACGTGCACTGTTAATTTACTCACTGTTATTTTTATTATGACCGCCGCGCAGCGAAGCGGCGGTCATATAGGTTTAGTCAGATTTTTTTTTTTTTTTTTTTTTTTTTTCGCATGCCCAAATTTCCGTCAATGAGTCCCGGGACACTGAAAGACCGGGGTACACGAAACTTGGTGGGCATGTAACCCCACATGGATAGCATGGAACCATCGTTTTTCGTTTTGATCTGTAGCCCCCCCCCGCTGGACTGCACCCCCGAAAGGAGGGTAGGGCAAACACAGTTTTCTGTGAATATCTCGAGAACCGTAAGGTTTAGGAGGACCATTTTTTTTTGTATGTTGATCTCAAGGGGCCATGTCAACCCATTCCATAACCACTCATTTCATGTATAGCGCCACCTAGTTAAATACAAAAAAGTAAAAATGAGGTGTTGTAATCGCAGGTATCTGTGACCTAACATAGTCAAAACTGCACGAAATTGGAAGTGTAGGATCATTATGACATCCTCTGAATGCACGCCAAGTTTCGTGGAATTCCGTTCATGGGGGGCCACACAATAAATTAATTTATGTTACTATACACCAACTGGCCTGTAGGTGGCCGGAGACAGTTTTCTGTGAATATCTCGAGAACCGTAGGGCCTAGGAGGTCCACCTTTTTTTGTATGTTGATCTCAAGGGGCCATGTTAACCCATCCCATTACCACTTATTTCATGTATAGCGCCACCTAGTTAAAAATTAAAAAGCAAAAAATTAGGTGTTTTCATCACAATATCTCTGGCTGACATGGTCAAAACTGCACGAAATTAAAAGTGTAGGATCATTATGACACCCTCCGAATGCATGCCAAGTTGTGTGTATTTTCGTTCATGGGGGGCCTTACAATAAAACAATTTATGTGTACATTTAGTGACGTACACCAACAAGGATTCCCGGGACACTGAAAGACCGGGGTACACAAAACTTGGTGGGCATGTACCCCCACATGGATAGCATGGAACCGTCATTTTTCGTTTTGATCTGTAGCCCCCCCGCTGGACTGGACCCCCCGAAAGGAGGGTAGGGCAGACACAGTTCTCTGTGAATATCTTGAGAACTGTAGGGCCTAGGATGACCATTTTTTTTCCGTATGTTTGCCTCCAGGTGTCATGTTAACCCATTTCATGTGCACACATGTGCACAAACAGATACACACACACACACACATACATTCACAGTAATCATACGTATGACACATACTCACACAGTAGACATATGTACGCTTGCATGCACATGCACATACGCAGGCACACACACAAGCACGCACACACACACACACTCACACACACACACACACACACACACACACTCACACACACACACCCACACACATAACATAAACATAACACAAACGAATCACGAATTTCTCAGAATTATGAACAGGCAAGATGGAGGTGGGGTTGTATAAAATTAATTTTACATGTGAAATCTATGAACTAATCATGTTTTGGTACTTGTTGTCTAGCAGATACCAGTGAGAATTGAGTGTGGATAATGCAATTTAGTGAGACAGTTAGAATCATATAGGCCTTTCAGCGTGATTTCTTTTTGTGGAAAAAATGTGCTGGACTGGGCGGCGGTCATATTTTGTACCGCTCTGCGGTACATCTAGTTTAATACATCTTGAGATGTTTTAAGTTTAAATTTCAGCTCAGTGAAGCACTTAAAGCACCAACACTTCATTAAGTTACTTTTCTTGTAGAATTGTAAATCATAAGTCATAGGACAACCTATATAGGACAGTAATTAAAGAAAAAAAGTGAACCTGCTGCGGTGTTAAATGCGATGTGGTTGAAAATTTGGGTGCACCTAACTTTTGTGCTGGTGCACCTAAGAAAAAAAGTTAGGCGCACCAGTGCAACCAGTGCAAAAAGTTAGTCTGGAGCCCTGTCTGAAGAACGGAATAATCATCTCAGTGCCTGAATCTGAGTGCCTGGGACTATGAATTGAGTTTTATCCTCATGTTCTTGTATCCATAGTCAAGGTATTGATAACAAATGGAGCAAATGGTATTTAAGGTGGAATATAAGTAAGACAAAAAACAGACTTACCATTACTGGCACTGGAACAAAAGGCTCCAGGAGCTTCTCTGTTGATTCCAAGGTCCCCTATGAAGAGAAGAAAGCTATGTATGAGTCTATACCAAGTACTAACATGCATCTGAAACCTCCACAACTTAAAGATAGAATGAGTTCTATCTCATCTCAAGGTAGTGACATCTTACTTGAACCTCTTCAACATGTTTGGGGTCATCAGCTTCTTTGAGAAGTGTCATGGTGTCATCTTTCATGTCCTGGATGGCCGGGGAAGAGGGGCTATTGTGTTTCCCTAAGACATCCGCTACAAGTTCAGGCTCATAATGCTCCAGATACGCCGCATCTGGCATCCTTGGAGGAGCTGTTGTTGTAACGTTCAGCGCGGCCTCCTGGAGTAATTTTACAGTGTCCTCTTTACTGTCCATATCGGCAGAAAGCGGCTGTATTTCCGCTAAGGGTTTGTGTTTGTTCACAGATGCTGGGATGACGTTGGAGGCAACAGGGCATTGTGATATTGGCCCATTCGATACCCTCCTCTCTTCCCGCTCATAGAGATCCTGTTCCAGCTTACGTGGGTGAGGCTGAGGGGCAGAGGCATCAGGTTTCGGGGTCCTCTTACTAACTGTGCGCTTCTGATTGAGGCCATCATTAGGCTTTTGATCAGGCACTGACTTAGGCGTCCTCACTTTGCGAGGCTTTGGTTCCTCAAACTCCAGTGGTTGCATAGCAATGTCAATATTACTGATGGTTGCTATGGAGTGCCCAGTTGTGTTGAGGATATCTGGTGTTGGAGATTTCGGTGGTAGAGGCATCTTTGATAAGGCTTTCTCTTGTTCACCATTTGATACATGTGGGCTGTGATGTGATGGATTGTTCTCTTCTCTCTGTCAAACATCAAAAGGTTGTTATAACACTATATTATAACACTGTCATGTGCAATTATGTGAAACACATTCTGTAGTAACATTATTTCTGACCGAATTGTAACCATGAAAGGTAGGTTACCATGTTAACAATGATGATAATTTGTATGAGTTATATAAATGTTGCCATGGTAAATGTTAAATTACCACTGTTCTTTGCTCAAGCAATTTTAAAATTAAATTTACTTCAACAGGCAACTGATACATATGTGATTGTGTGTCTACAATGACTGGGCATCAGGGGCGCAGCTACCCATTTTTTGAGGGGTATGCAACAACAAATTGGCGCCCCCCCCCCAAAAACAAAAAAAAAAAACACAAACAACAAAGTAAAACAAAAGGCCAATAATGTATTACATATTATTATTTTTTAAGAAATTCTGCCGATTTGAACTTGAAGTATTGTTAAATGTCACATTGTCACTTTAAGAGAGTCTAAACGGTTCTCATAACGTCCTTTTGCCAGCTGTTGCTCACAAAGCCGGATAAGGCTGATCCAACTCTAACCTTTGTTTGCGCCACATTGACAGCACAATATTAAGTTATTACAAGTCTTTAAGTCTTGTTAGGAAATGGAATCATGTAATGAGTTGTTGCTAGTGTGACATTTCGGTTTGCAGTTTGCCATTAAAAGTGCAGTAAGAGCATGGTAGCCACCTAGCTATGAATGGAATATAGGCTGTTTCAATCGGCATATGCTTAGCAAACGCTAGTTAGTCTGGTAACATGAATAGCATGAACATGAAACGTGTGCTTCCAAGCACAGACGTCACACTTTAAATCCTACCTGTTGCTTTTCACCATTTAACTACTGTCGCATCCCTTGACATGCCATCTCATTTTCCCTTTCTTTTTCTATTTTAGCCCCCGACAGCTTTTTTGCTTCATCCATCTTTTTCCATAGACGAAAACTCACTACTCGTACCTGCTCACTCAGCGCTCACGGCGCCCCCACTCCCTTTTCTATGTCAACATTTTATGATAGAATCTTATGAGATATAGGGCGCCTACTCTAGCCTGTTAGTCCTCTAAAATGTTATTTAACATCGAGGAAATGCAGAAATGATTTAGAAACGTACAACAGTAGCTACATATAGAATACACCAAATATATTATTATTATTATTATTTTTACCATCGCTTTGGCGCCCCCATGCGCCGCATATAGCGCATACCCACTTTTTGCGCCACTGCTGGGCATGACAAAGACAACTATGACCCCTACCTTTCTCGCTCTTGTGTTGGACTTGATCTGAGGTAACGCTGAAGGGAGATCATTTTTGACCGGACCCGCAATCACAGATCCACCACTGTTGGGCTTGTTCTTAATGGCTTTATTTCTGGATTTGGCAGCTTTTCTAAATAAGAGCCAGATTAATACAATTACAATGAGATATGATTATCATCAAGAATGTTATTGCAGTAAGTAAATGCATGTATTTCAGTAGATTCTCCCAGTTATTCCACAACTTTTCAAGTACCCTCTGCAAAAAGGCAGTATAGTGAAGTAAAGTTGGACCTTTGCAAAATATGTCATGCTGCCTTCTCTTCCCAATCACAGGCAGACTATGTTATTCAATCAACAGCAGTGGCCTGTAAGACACTGTCCAGCCCAGCCTTAGGCTGCGTTCCAATATGCATACTTCTGTACTTACAGCACCTAATATGAGTGCACAAGTGCATTGACTCATATTAGGTATTGTAAGTACAAAAGTATGTGAATTGAAATGCAGACTTACTCTTTGGTGGCCTCCAGGAACATGGCGATCTGCTGCTTGATGAAGGGCTGTCGAAGGATCTGCTTGACGTCCGGCCGGTCCTCTGGCCTCTTACACAGCATCCTCCTGATGAGCTCCCCCAGCTGAGGGTCGTACTTACTGGGCATCTGAGGAAGCTGGGCGCGTCAACAAGGAGGAAAATTATTACCACACAACATTACCATGGGGTAAAATGGGGTACGATAGACAGAGTAACAGTGAAAGGAGCAGCAGAAGTGGAAAAATCAGCAGAATTGTTGTTAGCCTGAACTTTTGACCTATGCATTCCAACCAGCCTGCATGAAGTAGCCTATAGCATGAGATCTGTAAATCTTTAAGGAGATGTATGAA
This sequence comes from Alosa pseudoharengus, assembly GCF_046254945.1. NCBI lineage: Eukaryota > Metazoa > Chordata > Actinopteri > Clupeiformes > Clupeidae > Alosa > Alosa pseudoharengus. The sequence continues at coordinate 25,646,101 of NW_027468837.1, forward strand.
AAACTTTAACTCCTCTGAGAAAAAGTAAGTCAATAACTAGTAGACATGCAACAGTTGCAGACCCTTTTGCATGCCTTCTGCTTCATTTTACAATTAAGATACTTTTACAGAAAACGTTCCAGCTGAGGTTTGATTGGCATACCTTTCCTTCCACAATGCGATATGCAAGTGAGTTCATGTCTTTAGCGTTGAAGGCGTGTTTAAGGGTGGACATTTCATAGACACAGCAACCAAGAGCCCACACATCCGACTGCAGAGAAAAACACATCAAATCCTTATGGAACTGATAACGTATGCAAGACACATTTGACATACCGCAGCTGAGCATTTGATCATTGCAGCTGATACTTTATTTTTCAGTGCAGTACAGTCAGAATGATCTATGGACATTACCTTGTGGTTATAAGGTTTGTTGGAGAACAGCTCAGGACTCATGTAGTATGGGGTTCCTATGAGAGTGCTTGCCATATCGTTCTGATTCTCTAGAACCTTGGCGATACCCAGGTCCCCCACTTTGATTATGTTTGTCTTGGTCAGGAAGATGTTCTGGGTCTTGAGGTCTCTGTGCAATATACGCTTTTCATGCAGATACTGCCACAGTACAAAGACATTTGAACAAAGATCAGTTGAACAATGTCAAGTTGTGCAAAGAAAATTCATTCTACATCAATGTTACTCATCTAGAACATAGGCCTAGCTGCTACAGACATGAGTGTTATCACAGACACTTGAATTATGCCAGTACCTGAAGAGCCATGGCGATTTGGACAAACCACTCTACCACCTGTCTCTCAGGTAGGAGCTCGCCTTTCTGTTGCTTGAGCCGGTGGTATAAGTCTCCACCTTCACAGTAGCCCATTACTATATAGAGTTGACAATCATCTCCTTCCCATGATTCCCTGTAGGTCACAATGTTGGGGTGGCGAAGCTGGGAGAGAAGCTGGGCTTCCTGTTCAGCCGACCTCCTCTCACGCCGTGAAGAAGTTTTCAAGTTCAACTTCTTTATGACATACTACAACAACAAAAACCAAAAAAACAGAAGGGAGGGTAGAACAAACTATATGGCTTACAAAGCAGCAAACCCACAACTGGTGGTATCGTCTTACAGGTTATGGGGTCTTACTAAAAAGAACTATAGTAATACTATCAGATTTCTAGTAGTTCTATGGTAGTGTATAGGGATAATACTTCTATAATGTTCTATTATACCGCCATACTGTAATATCCTTACCCTCTAGTGTTCCTATCATATACATATCTATGGTTCCTATATTACAGTCTTATATATACGTATGTCCCAAAATACTAAGTTATACGATAGTTCTTTTTCGTAAGAGATAGTACCAGGCTACACCAAATCTGGGTTATCTGACGATTTAACCCTCTCTGGTTAAATCAAGTTTGCATCATGTCCTGACGTTTCCAACTGCCAGCGTCTAGGATAGGGGTTGATTGAATTTGTCACAGTTGATTGAATTTGTCAGTTTGACCCACAAATTAAGCTATAAGCTATACGTGAGATTTCCATTGGCCAGCTGCAATTAGAAGTGTTACAAAATCTTTGCAAGGCGCAATTATTAATAATGTTAGATACTAGGTTCTATTCGTTTTACAGAATCCAATCTGATGTCATTATGTAAAACCAGTCTATGGTAAAACCCTATTTTTCACTATGGGTAAAACCAGAGGGTTGAAGCGGGGCGATTCAGATCAAGGATCAAGGATCTTTGGTAAAACTAACGTTAGGGTGATTTTGACATTGGGCTTTTATAGCGAACAGTTAACTTAGCTTACAATTATAAGACAACCCTACTTACAAAGTATATTTCATATCGGTTGTCTTATCAGTTGTGCTATGTTACCAAATACAACAAAGTTTCTTTAGTTTGTCTCAATGCGCCCCGATTACAGCAAAAGCAACATTACCACAGCTAGCTAACTGAACGATAGCTAAGTTAGCACTACTTACCTGTTTTCTGTCTGTTTTGTGCTTCACGAGATGTACCTCTCCATAGCTGCCTTTTCCAACAACCCTGACAAAAATGTAACTATCCATTAGGCTTATGTAAAATGCTAATTATTTTATTTCTAACATCTTGCTAGATCACTACAAGCACACTGGATATCATGATTTTAACAGGTAAGATTTCGAAGTTCGTCTAACTACTAGCTGTTTACATCTGCATGCATACACAGGAAATATAATGCCCCGTCACCAAGCAACAAACAACTTAATTTTGTACTTTTTCACTGAGCCTATACTGTTTAGAGTGTTACATTGCCCTCTATTGCCCTCTGGCGAGGTGGAGCAGAACGCACAAATGCACAAACCATGACTTCTGATCATAGAAAACGGCCTACATTCTCAGCCTGAATTCAATTGTGGTGGTGAATAACCACAGAGAAACATTGATGTGCGGACGGTTTATACAGGTAGGCCTACACGAATAATATATAATTGATAAAATGAAAGGGTTGTGTACGGTGATGGGATGAGCAAGGAGAGGGGGAGACCTGACATGATAGTTTAATAGAATATAATAATAGAGCCTTTGTCCACTCATGTGGACATTCATTTTTGGCCCCACTGACACCTGGTAGGCCTACATAGCAGCTACAAGACTTCACAATGAATAACAACAACCACATATCAACAACCACACAGGAACGTCATACACCATGAGCTGACAGACACATGAAAGGAGGTGTAGGCTAACAAGCCTACAATAATATAAAAGCAATAGGGTCATTCCGTGTCAAATCAGATACCTGTTGTTGCTGTACTGTCTCAAATTTTCTTCAGACCTTGTCTATATCAAGAATGGGTTCCAAAACCAAGGCATGAAAAATATTTGGCAATATTGTAGGCTACCATAGATAAATACATGTCGAAAACATTGTTGTGCCTCAGGGCCAAGAATGAAAACATGTATACAATGTAACCAAGTAAGTAGGCCTAAGTGCATGAATGAAACATGGTACATCATTGGCACTTTATACACAAAATGACTATAAACTGGGCTATTCCCATGTTGATTTTCGTGTTCCTACTAGCTACCCCACATACCATTTAGTCCTATAACCATTTCCAAAAAAATGCAATCACACCTTGTTTTATCCTTAATATGTTCATGTGCATGTGTTGCAGAGACCTCAATTATTGGCTCAACATTAATAAAGTATTAGCCTGGCAAGTATTAGCATTGTGTTGCTCAACTTTCAAAGAAAAGCACAAGTCCAACTCCTCCAAAGTTGACGCCAACGCCGATTCAAACAACCGCTCTTCGTTCGCCATAGCTACCTTCCTTGTTGTTCACCGTCGCAGGACTGTCGTTATCCTGTTAAGCCTGCCTTAAGACTCTCTAACAAAATAGAGCGCTGTGATTGAATGACGTCCACGGCGTCAGCCAATAGAAATCCCTATTGTTTGATACTAGACGTACAGGCTGAGCAAATTAATTTGCCGCCGCTAGGGTGCGTCTAGATTTCTAGGCTAATAAAGTATTGTATTTGCAGACAAAATAATGATTGGTGCCATGTGGATACAAAACATGAGTTTACCCTCAACACCCTCAATATCACCAGTTTTGCACTTTTTTCCATAGGGCCTTATATAAAACTAATGAGCATGCAGTACAAACTTTTAACTATCCAATCATACCGAGAACATGTCTGTCTTCCACCATAGAAAGTTTGGGCAGGCTAGGAATAATACTTCTCATTGGCATTGGAGTTTAACACAAATATTATACAGGTCTCAGTTTTAGGACCTAAATATTATGTAGTCAAACTTTGAGCAAAATCTGAGATGGTGCAGCAACCATTTTTCTGAATTTTGTCTGATTTAACACGGAATGACTCAATAAATGAGTAGACAGTAGTTCAGTTGGGTGGAGAAGATATTGACAGAAAACAACCTGAAAGTGTGTACTGTTGAATCATCTTTCCATACCTTCCCTTACATTATTCTGCAGTTATTTTACAGTTATTCTGAATTCTGAAGCACAATGTAACACAATAATGTTGTTATGCCCAAAATATTGCATTTCTACAGTAAAATCTGCAGTATTATGTAGTGCAATACAGTTTTTTCATGTCCAAGATATTGCATTCCCGGCATATGAAATAATTTCCCCAAAACTGATACTCTTTTTTAAACTCAGTTTTGACTCATGCTATTTTATAAGGGTTATTCCATAAATCTTTGATTTGTAATTTGTTCAGAGATTTTGTCAAGTCCTCTTTGGCTCCTGTTGGCTGAGTACTGCAATGGGAAGGACACTGGTAGACAGAAACCTGTGAGAATGGTCTCCCTGCATGAGCCACATGGTCCAAGCGCCACCTAGAGAAGGGTTACAGCATGAAGCTGCAGCAAGTAACCCTATAACCATTATCAGTTCACTGGCTTACTCATTCATTGCTTATTCGTGGACACGAGATGGGCAATGTGGATGGCATATCTGCATGCTTGTGCTTTAAAACTGTTTACTAATTAATCACGGGTAAATTGCTGTACAGCAGATTATTGATGTTGACAAAACAAGCATTCTTTATAACATTTTGCTAAACAGCTCCCTTAATCCTTTCTCAAAGGTAACATTCAATCTCTGTTCAGCACCTGTGGTACATGACTCCCAAACAAGGAACCTCATCATTACAGAGCACTTGCCAGTTGTCTTGTGCTACTGTAGTTCTTGGCAGTTTAGTACTTGGCCTTTGCAAAGTGCTTTGACATAGTGTCTACTGTTGCCATGTAAACATGCCAACATATATGATTACGCCCATGGAGTATGTGTTGTGACAACAGTGATTTAGGCTATAAAGTCTTGATTGTCTCATTGTCGCCAATATACAATGCATCAGCAACACAAATGCAATACATCCTGTATCAAAGCAGTCATAACTAGCAGCTTTATTGGCCTTGAGACAGTGTGTCTCTCAGCTGCAGTACATTAGATGGCACTCATGATCAATCAATATGACACACAGAGCTGTAAATCCAACAAAACCAGACAGAGACGGCAATGGCACTGCGAGGGCTAAGGCGTGTACTGACAGCTTATCTGTGGTTCCCAAGGTAACACCGACTGACCACAGACTTCACCAGAAACTGAGGTCTGTAGTTGTCGAGTGAGTCAAAAGACAAATCAAAATCTCTTCACGGTCAGAGCCAGTGGTGTAAATTGGCTGAAAATGGCTTCTGTTTCTCTTCTTGCCACTCTGTTTTTTGCCAGCTTCTTCCAAAGAATTGGTAAGATGCATGTTGTTATTCAAATTGTGTAGGCTAATAGAAGTTTCCATTTTCTGTGAATTCTATGTGAAAGGTTTCTATGTGAATCTAAATGTATGTACTGTACAGGAAAATTGTTAACTGGTGTGACTTTTTGAGGGTTTCTCTGCATAGTTAATAGGTGTACCTATTAGGGAATTACGTTTGAAAGTACAGTACTGATTCTGTGTGTTGGGGCTGTAGAAGCATTTGCTTAAGTAACGCTCGTAGTCCTGGACCAGTAAATAAAGCACTAACATCAACCTATAGGCCTGGGAGAGAGGTAGGCTATGCATTAATTGATTAACTCACAAAATGAGTTAATGATTTGAACAGTTTGAACAATTTTATTGCCTCCAACAGCAGTGTAACACAGCATTAAACTAGGAGAAATAGATAATTAAATAAAAAGGAAGAGCTCTTTAAACAACAAAAACATGAACATCTAAGGGAACTTTGAATTCCGTCCCTTATCCCTAGCTGTGTGTGTGTGTGTGTGTGTGTGTGTGTGTGTGTGTGTGTGTGTGTGTGTGTGTGTGTGTGTGTGTGTGTGTGTGTGTGTTGATTCAAAGAGTTCAGTCCATTGAATGAATGAGTGTTAATTCCAAAAGTTCAGTTCCTTGAAGGTATGGGTGTATATTGATTTCAACAGTTTAGTTCCTTGAACGTGTGTGTGCGTAATATTGAATGTGTTACTGTGACTATTGTGTATAGTCAACAGTCTTATCAGGTGTTTCGATATACAAATCAAAGAAATCAGGTTATACAGTTGGCCACATTAGATCAGATACAGATTATACAGTTGGCCACATCAGATCAGATACAGGTTATACAGTTGGCCACATCGCTTCCATGATTTTCCACAGTCTCACTGGGCTGGCTCATCATCTTAGTTTTTCTAAACATATTTCCGTTTTGTTGTCCAATATTTTATGGAGTCCCTCAATGTTATACATACATGCAAGTGACATAGCATGATCACTCACTACTCTCATTTAATTCAGTGTATGATATCTGCCCATTTTATTGTTTTTAATTTCATCTACAGAGACAACAACACCATTTCCAACTACAGGTATGACACCCATTCATATGACACATTATTTATAACCTGCTGGGAATAGTCCCCATAATTCATAAAGTGTAAACAAAACATTATGACTCATAATAAAATTGAAACAGACTATTTTAACTAGAACAGTTCATTATTTAATTAAAACTCTTTTGCACTGTGACTCTGTCATGGTAAATATGCTAAACATTCTCTGAAATGATGGCTAGGACCTGTGGGAAGTTTTGAGGGATCCATCCCCATAATTCATAAAGTGTAAAAAAAACATTATGACTCATAATAAAATTGAAACAGACTATTTTAACTAGAACAGTTCATTATTTAATTAAAACTCTTTTGCACCGTAACTCTGTCATGATAAATATGCTAAACATTCTCTGAAATGAAGGCTAGGACCTGTGGGAAGTTTTGAGGGATCTGGCTGGGCCAGTCTAAAAAAATGTTTAGACAATGATGCCTGGCAATATTGTTAAACTAAATGGCATCATGAGAAAAAAGGACCATCAAGATTCTGAAGGAAAACCTCAGGCACTGAGCAGGGAACCTTGGGCTCATAGGCAGCATAATTTCTCAAAGTCAAGGATGACTAATGAGCGCCATTGCAAGCAAAATATTACACTTTTCTCTAAACAATTTTGCTGAATAGTTGCTGCTCTGTGGTTTATATTGGTAAATTAATCAAACATGTATAATTAAATTTATACACATGAGAGAATGACTGGTGCATTCATTGTTTTTCAAAGAGAAGCGGGCAGGAGGCATGATGTTTAATAACGCACATCTGCAGCTTCCTGCACACTAGTTCCATTGTGTGTTTTCCGAATGCTAAGAAGAAGCCTTGCCTCGTCTTTGAAGAATTTGACTCAGCACGGATTGTTCTACCAAGCACAAATCCTTGACTTTGAGAAATAGTCAAAGATCTGAAACATCCACCCAAAGTGGGAAATAAATGGTGAACAAGAAACAATATCAACATTTTATAGTGGACCAGTCAGAGTCCAGAACTCAATCCATAAAAAAGTGAGCACAAGGCCAGAGTGATGGCAAAGAATTGTTCCTGCCTCAAAACCCGTATTGCTTCTAAAAAGGTGCAGTCGTCACAACTTTTTCTGTTTTGGGGTTGTATTTGCCAGGGGTATGAATAATTTAGTCCTTAACTGTAAAATAGGCCTATATGTAGGCTACTCAAACTACTTGATTGACTAAAAACATTTGCTATCTATTGTTTATTTATTGTATAATAAATATGTGATTTGTGCCCTGAGAAAGCAGAGAGAGGATGTCAATGTTTCTTGCTTGTACATGCCCATTCTGATGTGGTGTTCACTCTCTGAGCTATTTGCAGTGACAACGACATCAACTACAATCCCAACCACCCCAACAACAACCACCCCATCCACCCCTGCTCCAACTACTGCCAGCCCAGGTGCTAATATAATGGTGATCTGTTATTGCAAAAGCTGATTTAAGTAACACAGACGTATCGAGTATAAACAGAGAGATGTATTTCTTATTAATGTTTCACACTCCCTCTGATGGCAAACAGTGACATATCACCCTCCATGACATGTCAGCCTGGTTGTTTTATTCTGCTGTTAACTTTTATCCTGCGCTGCAGGTTCCTGAGGGGTGATGGAATGGCTTTGCGTCCTGACTGAATATTTAATAGACTATAGAATCAAAGAGCTTACATAACGGCTAAATGCATTCTGTCAGTGGATCGTTTGGGAATAACACAAACATGCTAATCACAATGCATTACCAGTTCAGTGAGAGGAAAAGTTGAAAGTGTGCTCTCTCCTCAGAGTTCATTGACCTGCCTGACGTTCTGGAGGTCACAGAGAGCACTCGTCCGAGGAAAGTGATCTTGGAGTTCCAGATCGCGAGTGCCAACCCTGACCCTGATGTCCAGATCCTCTCTATCACTCCAGACAACCCTGTGCTTGAGGATCCCATCGTCAACCCAACAAACGTTTCTGGTGTCTTCAGTGTCCAGGTTGAATAATGTCACCTAAAAACAGATAGATAGATAGATAGATACTTTATTGATCCCCAAGGGGAAATTCAGGGGGTCTCAGTAGCATACAGGCATCACACACAACATGCACTTACAGCAGAAATGGTAAATATAAGTATAAGTATAAACATACTCCACTGTACAATAGAGACAGTAGAAAACATCACAGCCAAGTAGTCATCTTGGTAAATGCTTGAAGCAACCAATACAAATGGCTTGATAAATGTTTTTATAAAATTGTGTTCCTCTGTTAGATTGTTCTGAATGGCTCTCTAGATTATGAGACTACAAATCTCCTGACCGTACGTCTGGGCATCAAGTCACCCTCTGGCTTTGTGGAGCGGACCTTCAGCCTAAGCGTCACCGATGCCAACGAGCCCCCTCAATGTGATGCCCACTTCCAGCTAGGTGAAGAGTTTCCCCTCAATGGCAACCTGACAGCTTATTTGCTCCATGGCTGACTTTAAAGCAGTCCCCCTGGACAGGCGACCTGGACAGGACTTGATCTCTCTCTCTCTTGTGCGGACGTGGCCCTGATGTGGCATCCAATCAGGCCCAGAGCTGTGCCAGTTAACGTGTCCCAAAGGTGGCAGGGAGCCATCATTTTCAATGAGGGTGTCAAGGTTAATAGATTTATGTGCTAATAATGTCACAGAAGGTGAATTTGATGTGTGAAAATCTTTACGTAGGTGCCGTGGTTCAGGTTCCGGAAGACAGCCCAGCTCCTGTGAGACTTTACACGGTTCTAGCGAGGGAACCAGATGATAACGACACCATAACGGCATGTATCACTGGCTGGCTTTCATGATTCATGGCAGATATGTCTTAGACGTGCAGTGTCATCACTGTCCATTGCATCACTTGCATCACTTTGAACACTTGGATGAGTTTTAATATAAAATATCCAAGTGTTAGGAAGTTGTACTTACTCACTGACCCCCCGCCCCCACCCTCACTCTTCCATTTCTCATGTCCATGGTTGAGAAGGTTTTCATCATGTGTCATCCACATTTCAGTTCTCCATCTACGAAGTGCAACCAGTATCCTCCTCAGCACAGTTTCACATCGACGACAAGGGCAGCATCACATCCAATCAGACCTTCGATTATGAGAGAGGCCTGAGAGTGAGTGAGAACACTGTGGAGACGTTTAGGGCTCTGCACAGTCACCATCTAACCTTTGGGACTTTGAGTGGATATTTTTTAAGTTTTTTATTTATTTATTTAAAAAAAAATGTTTTGCCATTGCAGCAATTTACTGTTTCGGTGGTTGTGACAGACCGACAGGGAAGAAACTGCACAGGGTCTCTCCTCATCAAGGTCCTGAAAGTTTACTCCGTGCCCCTGGACTTTCTGTGAGTTGAATGATCAATATGATAAATATGGCATAGGCTGATATTTTGCAGTTGTATTGATTTGGAGTCTACAGTGCATAAGCTATAAGGCAAAGTGCCCTGAGCCTTCTCTTCTGTTGATCACATAGCTGTTCTTCAGTCTACCCTCACAGAATGTCACCATCTTGGAGAATGAAGGCAGTGAGAGCACTGTTACCACGGTAACAGCTGACCCCAATGTCACAGATGTGCGCTATACTTTCATAAAACCATACCCACCTTTCAAAATTGGCCAAGGTAAAGAACTGCCTGCAGACATTTTTATAAGTTTTCTTTTAAAACAATAGCATATTATGTGCATAGTGCACAGCATGTTTATAATGCATATAAATAAGAATGTATGGGCCGTTTTCCTGTACAAGCCTATCCTAGACTACAAGCTTTTTTCAATGTAAATCTCCATCAAAGCTTTGTTTTAGTCCAGGTTAAAGCTTACAACTACAGGAAACCAAGTTTAGTATAGTAAGCTTGTACATGTATAAGATATTCAGTACTTTGCCGCAGAGGATGGTGTCATCAAGACGAGCTACAATTTGGACCTGGAATCAGACCGGACCCTGGAGAAGAGTATTCTGTTGGTCCGAGCATTCAGCATGTCTGAAGACCGCAGCGGAACTGCCACAGTCACTGTCTATGTGCAGGACGTCAACGAACATGCGCCTCTCTGCGTCCCCCCTGTGATTGTGTGAGTATGCTTCTGTCCACCGCTCCAAGACTGCCATATGACCATTACAAGGGTTTTCATAGGACCTTCTCTAGCCTTTTTGTCACAAAGAATTCTGAAAGGTTCGATCAGAGGACCCTTTTAGACTCTATGTATTGTTTAAGTGAAGGATCTAAAATTTAGTTGTTATTCTGTAGGGACAAAAAACAGTCCTTGTTACAAAGACTGATGTTATCAAAACAGACACATCCTCACTGTGTTTAAAACTTGCCACTGAGATAAATTGATTAGGCCATTAGGGGGCAGTGTTACATTTGATCTTAATCCTCAACAGTAATAGTAAACTGGTAAAGATTGCTGTCCGTTGGGTGCATTCCAATCAGACACAAAAGTTCTGTGTTTTGATTAGAAAAAAAATCTGTTAGTTGATCAGGCTTCCATCTCACCCGACTCTCATGCAACACATCAAAGACTAGTTCAGATCTGTTGCATATTTTATTAGATAATATGATGCTTGATCAAACCTGTCACATTTAAAAAAAATAATTAAATAAAAAAAAAAACTATTGAACTATTCCCTTTGGCCAAAAGACACCAGCCACCAGGCATGGAGGTATTCAGAATAGCCTTGCCATTTGTGACCACTCTTACCTGGAAGCAGTTGACTTGACACCAAAAGCACTTTAAAGGAGGGGAGCTGGTCTATGGCAGCTGCACTGATGAGTCTATGTGTTTACACATTTGTCCTGAAGTTTAACTGTTCCTGAGACTACTGAGGTCGGAAGAAGTCTGGGCACAGTGCGTTGCTTTGATGTGGATGTCAGTAACCAGAACGTCACACTCACGGTTGTCGAGAATAGCCTCTCACTCTTCAAGTTTCGCCTTCAAGATGGACAGCTACAGGTTATCATTACACACACACACACACACACACACACGCACACGTGTCCATCCTTAGATTTGGGTACACTTCAGTGTATGTATCTTTGGTGCACTTTGACGTGTGGGTGTGTGTGTGTGTGTGTGTTTGGTGCACTAAAGCCTTGTTGTGAGCATGTGACTCATTATTGTAATCTGTTTCTGCAGAGTGTGTTCCCCACTCAGACATGTTGATGCTTGTTTGTCTGCAGGTGAATAACAGCCTGGATTACGATGTTGCAGATGTCACAAATTTCCAGTATGAAGCCACCATTTTGGCCATAGACTCTGGCAGTCCTCCCCTCACAAGTCAGATATCTGTTTTTGTTCTTGACCTGTGATACTAGCAATGTAGAAGAGTTTGATGAATAAATCTCTAATGAAAGGAAGCTCAGAATTAAAACATGAAGAAACTAATGCCTGAAGACAAGGATAAACAAGTTAAAAAAAGTCTTGGGTATATTTGTCTGGTATATCATTCTGTTTTGTCATCACAGTGAGCAAAATGTACAGAATACAGTGTAAAAAACCCATCTGCTTAGGAAATCAATTGTAGTAGCACACAAACCAATTTTGGTGGTAATACATTGCTGGTATTCAGTGGTGTAGTCTAGTTAGCTAGTGGGTATACTGTGATCAACCCCAAATGTTAATACCTAGCCTTGTCTATTTTAAGTGGGTATACTGAGATGGTGATGCTGTTTAAGTGGGTATACTGCGTAGTCCTGCGTATCACGTAGACTACACCACTGCTGGTATTCAGACTTATGAATTGGGTTACAGAAGATCAGGCTGTCCAATAGCTGACAGGGCCAAAGTTTTGCATGTTTATTTCTCAGCTGAAGTCCGTGTCCTCATCACGGTGACCCCTGTGAATGAGTTTGACCCTCTATTCCTGGGGCCCCTGGTCATCGGCGTCCCCGAGAACACAAGGAGGGGTTCAGTGATTGCGTCCCTCAGTGCAGTGGACCGCGACTGGCCCTTCAACTCTCTCCGATACTCCCTCCTGGAGGGTGAGAGACAGTTCTCGCTTGACCCCATTGGAGGTATGTATGTGTGGAGATGTATGACAAGGGTAGTTTGTCTTCTGTCAGATTGGCCCCGCAAGTTCAAGGTTAAATTCCTTTACTATAAAGCATGATTTTATTACAAGCAAACACTGATTATGAATATTACTAATGAATCCATCCCTGTACATACATACAGTACAGACCAAAAGTTTGGACAGACTTTCTCATTTCAATGCATTTTCTTTATTTTCATGACTATTTACATTATAGATTCTCACTGAAAGCATCAAAACTATGAATGAATGCAAAGTTATTTGGCCCACAGATGAATATTTGTCAAGTAATGGCTTGCTGAATATGGTATTAAATAAAACAAATAGCAACTTTGAAGAAACTAGAATATAAGACATGTTTTCAGTTATTTCACACTTTTTTGTTAAGTACATAATTCCACGTGTTCATTAATAGTTTTGATGAATCTACAATGTAAATAGTCATGAAAATAAAGGAAACGCATTGAATGAGAAGGTGTGTCTAAACTTTTGGCCTGTACTGTATAACAGATATGCTATATGAATGTGATTTTGAGTGTGTGTGTATGAATGTGATTTTGGGTGTGTGTTTCTGAAATGAGCTGATGTGACATTGGTGTGTGTGCAGGGCAGCTTTACCTGGGGGTAGATTTGGACTTTGAGATCCAGGACCAGTATGAGCTGAAGGTGAAGGCTGTGGACTTTGATCAGGATGTGGACAAAACCAAACAGCGCACAGGCATGGCACAAATCACTATTATGGTGGAGGTACAGTGTGCACGCACGCACACACACACACACACAGGAATATATACTTTATGTTGTAAAAATAACAACATTTACGTGTCTAGCTGTAATTATGTCTTTCTGAAAAGAAAATATTTGTGCATTTAATGTCGCTTATACGGGGCCAAGGAAATGAAAACATGCAAAAAGACTGAAGATACATTACATTGTCCTTTTTGCAATACATTTGTAATAAAAATGCAATACATTTGTAATGGCATTACTGTCAAACACTTTGTTTTTTAGTTTTTTTTGCTTCACAGATGAATCTTTATTCTGCACCTGTCATGTTTTCCCGTCAGAATGTGAACGATAATGCCCCAGAGTGTGACCCAGTGTCCTATGAGTCCACCATTTTCTCCACCCTGGCCTCCAACACCCCCATCCTTACGCTGACCTGCACGGACCGGGACAGAGACCATCTCACAGCTACCATCACCAGTGGTCAGCCGCAGGGCATCAGCCGCCTGCTTCACTCACATCAACACAAACACTTTCACTAACAAAAGAAGTCACGGTATTAAAATAGTGGGGACCAGTTTCCCATACATAGAAAGACTAGTCCTGGACCAACAACTTCATTAAAAATCCCCACTGAAAACAAAGCTTTTAGTCTAGGACTAGGCTTAAAGCTGCAGTTGGTAAGATTTTTTTGATCATATTCACTGAAACCGACACTATGCTCCGACAGAACAACATAAATCAGCCGGTTTTAGAAAAAAACCTGCACTTCTACCTCCACCTAGAGCCTACCTCCACCTATTTGTTTTGCAAAAATCTACATCTTGGTTCTTCTGGTCCAATGAGAGCAGGGCTGTGTGAGATCTGACTGTCAATCACAGTCTGGTGTGCACTGACGAGCACAAACTCGATGAGTGTTGTAAACATTCAAATTTTTGGCTAAGTCCCCTAAATCTGTCAGACTTGCCAACTGCAGCTTTAATTCATGCACTGGAAACCGGTTGTTCACAATTTATATTGTTTTTTCCCCAGATTTAGTAAAAAATTACCTCCATCAGTAAATTAGCTTCTTAGAGAATGAATCTCTGTCCTTGCTCTGTGACAATAGCCCATTACACAATAATACCTTGACTGAAATTCAGTCCAGCTGTACTCAAATGCATCTCTCTCTCTCTCTCTTTCTCTCTCTCTGTGGATATGTGTGTTGGATTCCATTCACATGTAAAAAGGTGCAGCAGTTGACCGGTTCCAGCTGACTGGCTTGACCCTGTTTTCCAGGAACGTCTTCTCTTTTGTGCCAGACGGAGTGTATGATGACACGGATTATGAGATCACCATCTCGGTGTCTGATGGCAAACACAGCACTAGCGTGGTGGCATATATATACGTCATTCCCTGGACCACCACCAAACCTACAACTACTACCACAACCACAGTTAGCATCTCTCACATTGAAAATATATTTTACAGCAATAATTAACATTACTTAAATTATGTTTCACAGTAACTATTATGTGAAAATCATGTCAGTGGTTGATGTGTTTGAACAAATATATAGGAGAAAATTAGTTTAGTGATTATTATGTGAAATTTTCATTATACAAGTTGTTCACATCAGCTTTTAATATAGCTATGATTTATTAATATCGAATAACAAATGAATGCAATAACTACAGTAACTATGGCAACTAAATGTAATGTAAGGAGGTAGCAGTGCAGCTGACCCAGTGAGATATTCTTTGGAAACACACAGTCAAAAATAAAACCCTAGGGTACCCAATGGAAGTGTCTCTTTTCCAGACGAAGAACCCGGAGGTGGTGACGGTGATTAATGAGTTCTGGGACCCACAGCCGTGGTTTGTGGCGGCTCTGACGGTCACCGGCGCTTTACTGCTGCTCCTCCTGAGCCTTCCTCTGTGGATAAAGCTCTTCCGGTAGACCACACCAACACTGACTCAGTAAACACACTATAGACAATGACAATGCCAAGCTTCATTGCCATCAACATCACATGACCACCACTGACGACAGTGCTTCCACTTGTGAAGTCTTACAAACAGCCGTGTGCTCTAACACACTGGTGGGGACAATGGTAAACAATCCTGCATCAGTAACATGATGTTGACAGCCTACATTGATCACTCAGCAGGTCCTTGAAATATCAGGCACTGGCCCTTTGAAATGTTTTGCCTTGATTTGCTAAGGGAGAAAACAGCTTGAGCATGATCACTTTCACCGTAGAATAAAGACCAGGCTTGCATTTTTCATAATCATATATGTCCATAAATGTTCCATGTGATGATTGTTACTGTTGAATGGCATTCATAGCACCAGTAAGCAGCAAGAGGAAACAGAGGAACATCTTCATTTAACTTTGTAGTGTTTTGGAACATGTTTTTTATGACAGCTGATTTATTTATTTTTGATATTGCCAGTGGCACAGTATGTGGGACACTGAAACCGACGGAGCAGTTCATACAAGAAGGGTGAGTTTCTAGCCCTGAAGCAGCAAAACTAGTCAAAACTAGACACTGAACTCCGTTGTCATAGTGTTCAGGAAGATTTGCTCGTTAAGGTAGATAAAGTAGTGTACTGAAACGGATGTGTGAATAACAACAGATGTTGAATTGCATTGAAAAAAATAATGATGTCCTCTTATAATGAGTCTAATTCCAATGATCAGCACAGTCCTATGTTCACGCTTGAACCGGGGTAACAATATGCAAACATATTATTTGAAGCTGACATAACTGGGCAGAAAGAAAACATTTAGAGTGGAAACAATGTAAACAATTATTCATATTCACCATCATGAAAACACTGCAGTCTATGGACTGAATGAACTGGAACACTGAGGAAGTGAATCCAAACATCTTGCTGTCTGATCATCAGAACATTCAATACCGCTGTGTGACATTGTTACTCGTCATGGCTACTCCAATGGCAGCAGCCATTTTGACATGGAATATATGGCAGGCCCAGGTGTTACTCATGAACCTACTAAGAACCTGAATTAATGTTACTAACTACTAACATTAATTACAAGGATACAAGGAAGTTTATTGTCACATGCATATAGTTACTGGATGTAAGAAATGCAGTGAAATTATGTCTGGTGTCAGCCTATTTGTGCATTTATGGGGGGGGGGGGGGTAAAAAGTGCAGTAGAAGAGGGGTTTAGTAGATTAAGTGGCAAGGGCTGGGGGGGGCACCAACAAGGAGCACCCAAGAGCAACAGGGGCAAGGAAAAACTCCCTTACTAAGGAAGAAACCTTGGGCAGATCCACGGCTCAAGGGGCTAACCCAACTGGCAGGGGTCTTGGTGTGTGTGTTGGGGGGATGACAAGGGAGATGGGATAGTGTGCTGTGTATGTGGGGAGAGGGCAGTGTGCAATATGTGTGTTGAAGAAGCTTCCTGATGAAATAATGTGCTGTGTATGTAGGGGAGAGGGGGGGGGGGGCAGTGTACTGCAAGTATGGTGAAGGGAATTACTATTGCAAGCAGAGTACTGTATGTATGATGTATGTGAGTGATGACAGTGCAGATGTGTGTGTGGGCGGGAGGGGAGTGGAGCAGTGACTGTGTGTGTGTGTGGGTAGCTGGGGGCAGTGTGCTGTAAGTATGTAGAGGATATGTGTTAGAGAAGATCCTGAAGACAATGTGCTGTGTATGTAGGGAGGGGGGGCAGTGTGCAGCAAGTATGTAGAGGAGGCTTACTGTAGCAAGCAGTGTGCTGTATGTATGTGAGGTGATGACAGTGATGATGTAAGCGTGTGTGTTTTTTGTGTGTGTGTTGGGGATAGGGGTGGGGGGTGGGCAGAAAGGCTAGGCAATCAAGGACATGGGTAGATAGGAGGAGGAGAAATCCAAAATAATAAATAAAAAGTTCTATGGAGATGTGCAAAAGTTGGAGAACGTCAGATGTGTGTGTGTGTGTGTGTGTGTGTGTTTTGACGTGTGATGAAATAAGAAAATAAATAAAAGGTCTGTAGCATAGGGAGAGGGATGTAAAAGTGCAAAAAGTCATGTAGGTGTGTGTGTGTGGGGGGGGGGGGGATGGGGGGGTGTCATGAGTGCTGAGGAGTGAATGAGTGCAAAGTCAGTATAGTGTGAGTTCAGAGTTGGGAAATGTGTGAGAGTGCTGAGAAGTGAATGTTTGCAAAGTCAGTATAGTGTGAGTTCAGAGTTCGGATGGCCTGGGGATAAAAACTTCTCCTGAGTCTCTCAGTTCTGGCTTAGTGACTACATAGGCGTCTTCTTGATTTCAGCGGTAGGAATAATCCATTGTTAGGATGAGAAGAGTCTTTCAGAATCTTTTGGGCTCTTAGGAGTACTCTTCTGGAATAGATATCTTGTAGAGCAGGGAGTTGAGTTCTTATAGTACGTTCAGCTGAGCGCACTACTCTCTGCAGAGTACTACAATCTCTAACTGTGGAGTTCCCATACCAGGTGATGATGCTACCATAAAGTTTAAGGTTCTGATTCTGCTAGACTTCATTAAGGTATTTAGCAACACCTGTGCTTGCCCTACTATTTCATGTCAAAACGGCTGCTACAAAAAATATTGATATCATAACATGATTATTTAATTGATCAAAAAACCAATTAGAGTCATTAGAGTAGCTCAGTGTTGACTATGAACTGTGGATTGTGTCAATCTCCTATTCTTTACTCCCATCAGTGCTGAGACAGATAAGCAAGATGGTCTAGACAAACAGGGTTCCTCTCGTTCTTCTGACCAGGTGGGACTCTATTACGCACAGACTTTATTACGCACCTGTTGATACCTATAGTACTACCACATGAAACGTATCAAATGCAAACCCTGGAAAGGTTAATGTGTTACAATAATATTGTATCATCATCCTGCTATTCTGTACTTTATATTGTTTTATATCAGGCTTCACTAGGTGGCACCATAAGTCTTTCCAAAGTCAGCATTCAAGAAGATATAATGGTATGTTTCTTCAATATCAGATGTCATTGCTTCAGCTGGATGCACAGAGGAAAGGTTAATGCTGTGTTATGTTATGTTATCTGCAGAGGTTTGATGGAAAGGCACAAGATCCAGGTGAGTCATGCAGGTGTTAAATAGAGTGGTTAGTGATGATCTCTCAAACTTGCCTCAAGGATTCTGAAAATATTGAGGCTGAGCTATTATTTATGAATTCAAAATGATTTAGTTGAAATTAAATGTATTTTATGGAATAGAAGTGTTTGTACCTTGATTGGTTGTAATAATATGAAATATTATGTAATATGATTATATAATTTTACTATACATATACACAGTATACCCAATCAACCTGTATGTGTGTTTGAAGTTTCAGGACGAAGTTATCTGTTCAATTCTGTAACTGGAGAGCGGCGCTGGCTGGATGGAGCATGAGAAGAGAGCAAGGGAACATCCATTCGTTCCTTACACCTAACATTGGCCGGCCATTTTATACTGTAACTTGGAAGGAGCCTAACAAAATCCTTATAGCCGTAGAGTGCCAATCCAGCATAAATATAAAATCAATGCTAACATTTTTTAATGTGTTGAGTGACACTGGAAATGACTACCCAGAAATTAAATAATGGTGATTATACTTCACTGATTATACTTCACTGGCAAAATCCAACTTCAGAGTTAATTGAATAGATTTGTGATGGAAATGATTGGAAGAGTATAATTAAAGAATGCTGAAGGCGATATGCATTTAATTATAGTTTGTCATGATTATTAAAGACGACTCCAAGATCATCAACTGATGGAAGGACTTTTATTTAAATTAAATCATTATATAGGACTTTCAAAGCATTTTGAAATGAGTCATTACCAAAAAACTACCCTTTTTTCTCAATTAGAATGTGTCTCGTTAAATCACTATTTATCCTTACACATGTGCAGAACAAGAAGAGCGAAAGTACAGAAGAACAGTAGGTCAAACAGCACTGATGAGATCACCTCTACGAGTCCATTGTAAACTCAAGGCACAAACATAATGCAAAGGTTGTGGAATGGGACAACAATAATTATAATAATAATATAAAATAAAAACAAAAAAACAATAGATTGTTAGATACTTCCGGGTCATGTAGCACATTTTTCCCTGGCGCGAAGCATTTTTTTTGTGTTTACATTTTTCTCTTTTTTAGTATTTTTTTTCAAATTTTTATTTTTTGTCAAAGGAATGTTATGCTTTTTTGTGCAGGTTATTCAGCTAATACATTGGCTATCAGTCATGCAGAACAATATGCAGCTTGGCTACGAATGCGGACTTCATGTAAACATTATAAAAAAAAGCATTTTCCTTTTTCAATCATTCTCCCTATCCATGCCGACGCTCCTTTTTTTAAAAAATAAGCTTTACGCAATTAAAAGTTTAATAAAATTTGCACATCAGATTTTCTAAAGTAAAATGAATGTATTTATATATTTATATATATATAAAAAAGGTTTATGTTGCCTCTCTAATAATCAACAACGAAAACCACAGGCAAAACAAACAAATAAACAAACAAAAAAACACAATTGTTGATTTGTGGTCAAAGCCCAAGGAGTTAATACGAGAAATATGGAACCAACTCTGTTTTTGTTTTGAAACTTAAATATTATCCGTGAGCCGGGGCAGGTCTGGAGCAAGAGGGAGAAGGAGAGGGCAAGGCAGCCGAGGATGCCGCCCTTCCCAGCCCTTGCCGCGGCGCAGTCTCTCATGTTGTCTTTAGAAAGAGCAGAATTGAAGCAGGAATCAGGGTTGGCCAGTGCAGTTGGTCGAGACGATCCCCCCCATCCCTCCCTTCTTACCCCCCTGGTCATCAGAGCTGTTCAAGTAATCTAGGAGACAAGAGACACAACGGTTGAGAAATGAGTCAAGCAATACTGAAGTCAGCAACACTGAAGATTCAGCTACACTGAATAGTCATTTTATAATCATTAAAAATAATATGAACTTATTTTGTTCCAACAATGCATCCATACACCATGCACCGATATAAAACAATTGTTTTTCTCTTTAGCAATGTTTCAGCACTTTGTAGCAGCAAGTACAGTACATTTAGTTTTTTATTGTTATTTATTACTAAACCAGGGTCCCTGTGGACACTAAACCCAAATGTAGCATGGGTGCTTCCCCACACACCACTGCTCCCCGAGGACTGTCCACCTTCCCACGGACGCGCATGACTCACCTTGGCTCCTCCCCCAGCAGGCTTGCTTTAGAAGAGACCGCAGTCCTTCAGGTTGTTCTTGATGATGACGTCGGTGACGGCATCAAAGACAAACTGCACGTTCTTGGTGTCCGTGGCACAGGTGAAGTGGGAGTAGATCTCTTTAGTATCCTTCTTCTTGTTGAGGTCCTCGAACTTTGTCCGGATGTACTCTGATGCCTCGTCATATTTGTCGGGCCCTGCAAATAGAGTGATGAGAGAATTGGTGGTTTTGTGACACATAAGGAGGTACTCTACAAACACTCATCAAAAGAAAGAAATGTCTGCAGGGATGGCATCCAAATTTGAGTCTTTGGTCATAAACTTCATTGTTTACCCTTGTCTCCTCTAGCAAACCTAAATTATGTCCCTACTTTTGTGGTGATCGGCAGGTGGTTATGCACCAGAAGACAGATTACTTGGACTAACATTCCTAAAACAAGAATCACATTGAAAGCGCTTGTAGACTTGCTGGACCAATCATCCTGCAGAGGCTCATCCTCTTAGCCAATCAGATCCTTTGAAACAGTGCAGGAACACTGGAAAAAGAAGTCCCATTGTCATAGGACGTAACATTTGGCTAATAAGAGTCTGGGCTGAGAGTCTTACCGCTGTACTCGGGGAAGCAGATGGAGAGGGGGCTGCTCTTGATCTTGTCCTCAAACAGGTCCTTCTTGTTGAGGAAGAGGATGATGGAGGTCTCTGTGAACCACTTGTTGTTGCAGATGCTGTCAAAGAGCTTCATGCTTTCATGCATGCGGTTCTAGGGCAACAAACCAGAACAACACAGATATTGGTGCCAGGAAATGCATCTTTTTCTTTTTTAATAACTCAAACTCCTTGGAGAATACCATTGGCACTTACTCCAAGTTTGCTTCCAATATTTCCCCAAACCATTTACAACAAAATAAACAGAACATCCAGCATTTTATTGATTTTTATGTAATTGACACAGCTAAGCATAGTTTATATTGACTGTGACTCAGTCATTCAGTCATTCTTTGACGTAACTGCATACCCCAGGGTTTTGATGACATTTATTGCGTTTACAGAAGCTCACAGAGTAATTACTGTACCTCTTCACTAAGACAGCATGGCTACTGAAACTATTATTACCTTATGCAACCTGCATCACCGACTATCCTCTGACGTAAGGAGGCATCTCCATGTTTACTCTTAGCTACGGAGCAAGACTCACCATCTCCTCGTCCTCGGCCAGCACCAGATCGTAGGCACTCATGGCCACGCAGAAGATGATGGCGGTCACGCCCTCGAAGCAGTGGATCCACTTCTTTCTCTCTGACCGCTGGCCGCCCACATCAAACATCCTACAGGGGGTTAGGAATTCACATGGTTAACTCTTTATATTCAGTGATCTCGAACTGTTCCCCAAACAAGCAGAGCTAAATCCAGACCAAAGGAATGAGGTCCATGTGAAAAAGAAATGGAAATGAAATGGACACTTGTCAGTCACACAAAGGAGACTCTTGAATGACATATACACGGCGAATGACCATGTTGGTCATACTTAACTTGGATGGTCCCCTTTAGACTATCTACAGACGCTCAGAGTCAGACTACAAAGAAACTATGTGTTGACTATCTGTTACTATAATCTATGGCAGTGTTTCCCAAACTTTTTTTCTGGGGACCCACTTTTTAAAAATGACAGACCATCGCGACCCATTTCACTTCAAATCTACCCTGCAACCACCAATATTGTTTTAGGCCACAGGTTCTCCAACTTTTCTATGCCTCCCCCAACCATACATTGCTATAGGATCTAGATAGATAGATCCTGCCTTGAACACGGCTGTGTTGCATTTTGAGAACCATCAGTGTGAAAAGATACGTTTTAATGCGCATACGAGAATTTGGGGAAATTCTCGCATGTTGCACAGTCGTCATTCGTCAGCATAGTAAGCTGTTCCTGTATTTCTAAAAACAATTTGTAGGCTACGTTGCATTGCAGACAAATTGGTCCATAACACTGTGGACGTCAATTCCGATGTAAACAGCAAATAACTCAAGTCATTATATTGTATTGTTGTATTATATTATATTGTATAGTCGTTATATCAGAACAAGGCTTTTGCGCAATAGCCGGAAGAATGCGCCTTTACTTTGGAGTGGAATTATAGCCTAATATAATGCACTGTTGTGCATTTTAAATCAGAAATAAGAATGTGAGGAGGTTGCTATTAACTTTAAAGATTGCATCTACAATCAAAACTATCTACATGCAAATTGAATGGTCTTATGTCCGGTCTATGGATGTCTGCTTTAGTTGACAGCACGGTCACTAGATTTTAATCGGTAAAGTTGAGGAGCTGGTATCTGTTAATGTTCGTGCAAATAGGCGGATTCATGTCCCTTGCAGTTTGCAACTGCGAGGTACATGGCAGGCGCCCCACGGAACGGTTTCATTTTGAGAGGTAGATATCCATGCTCTGGCACCCCCTCTGCGATGCGTTCGTCCCCCAATTTCATGAGCTTTTATGACAAAACCGTGACTGTGGGAGTTAACAAACTACATCCTAATAGAAAACTGTTAGCTTTCCTGGTATCAAATGACAAATGGTATCAGTTAGGCCTATAACACAACATAAATAGTGCTGGCGACCCAAATAAAATCTCCTGCGACCCACCCGTGGGTCGCGACCCAGACTTTGGGAAACATTGATCTATGGTTATGGTTATGGTTAGCGATTGGGTAAGGTTACGTTCAGTTGATAACTAGAAAGACTGAACTTGAATTTCAAACCATCTGTAAAGTCTCGGTAGACAAACAAAGCATCACCCAAATACTTTCTGCAACTGTGGTTCATGGGCATTGAATCTGATGACGACATTGTTACTTGTTAATGTTGCAACATGGCGCACACATGGTTTAGGACCTCTTGCTGAGGCTGTGTGTGAGGGATGAGCTAACTGACTGAAGTTTTGAAGAGTGGTCTGAAAGAGCAGTTCTGCACTGCGTGTTATGTTTAAGTATGAATCTTATGTTAAGAGTCCTGGTCCCTCCAAGGATTCTTTTTTTTGTTGTTGTAAATAATGATTTCCCAGTGATGACTTGTAACAAGCCAAATCACAGCTAATACCAGAGGACAAGAGGCTTAGATGGAAAAATGGAGAGACAAAGAGACAGACAAAGAAGGAGCAGAGAGGAACTGAAAGAGATTGAGGGAGACAGAGAGAGAGAGAGACAGGAGAATTGGGTGATATTGCATAACATGAGGGGGGGACAGAAAGAGAAAAAGAACAGAGAGAGAGAGAAAGAGAAAGAGAGAGAGAGAGAGAGAGAGAGAGAGAGAGAGAGAGAATGACCACTGCTGAGGAGCACAGATTGCTGCCAAATAGAGGGAGCTGATTCAAGCACACAGAGGGCTGAGGTACAGGGCAGAGGTGGCAGTTCAGAATCATTACTCAGTAGGGATATTGGGATATTGACAGCCAATACATCAGCTTGCATTTGCACATGTAAGGACAGGTGCTGTAGGCAGGACAGTGAGGGTCAGACACTTGCATAGACCCTTGTCATTTCTGTGGCATTTGTTGGCATTTTCCAACTGGCACTGTTGCCATGGTTATGGCAAGACTCAGAGTGTGGCAGGGTTGAAATGCAGGGGAGGTGCGTGTGGTGGACAAAGACATGGACCGTGGGTCTCACATCACATATGCAGTCTTCAGTGGAAAGGTGAGGAGAGAGACTTGCTGATTCATAGCGGATGGTGCCAAATGACCAAGAGACACTATGTGTGTGTGTGTATGTGTTTCTATGGTGACGGTGTATGTTTAGGTTTTGTGTTTAGGTGTTTTATCTGGGCCAATCCTTTTTTAATGATATAAACATGTGGGTAGTTTGGGTTTGTTGTATCGCTGCGGTATAGGTGGTTAAAGTAGAATGATGAATGCTAATGTCTAGAATTAGCCGTGAGTGATGGCAGATGAGAACAGGAGGGCGATTAAAGTAGCACATTAACATAACGGCATCGTTTTTACAAGTACCTTCACCCTTCTTTCCCTGCTACCATATCCCATTTCCCAAACGTCAACCCAGCTCTATCAGAAAAATGCAATCATCTTAGTCCTTTCACACTGGGTGAGTCAATATGCAAAACACTTTCGTCTCACTCTCCCAAACTTTGATACACACAGACACACACACACACACACACGGCCAGACCTTTAAAGAAAACTAATAAAAGTGTTGTCAGGTCCTGATTGGCAGTCTCTGTTCTATTTGATCTGTGCTTCCAAAGGTTCCGCACTGACATTTCTGCTGTGTCCTCTGTAGCCGATAATTAAAAAAGTAAACTGCTCCCATGTTTGCTCCAACCTTGGAGATGGGGCCTGGGAGCCAGTGGGGGAACAGAGACTCCGGGGCCCCTAATGCTGTGATTCATCAGAGGCCTTCAGAGATGGAGAGGATTCAGTGGCCTTTAGGGCGCTAAAGCGTCTCTATCTGCTAGACACAGACTTTCTGCACACACACACACACACATCCAGACAGCCAGGCAGGATGCAGTCAATCACGTTTCTCTGTTCCTTAGTCAGGTTTCTCACTCCCCCATCCTGTCGTCTTATGAGTGCGAGTGCGAGCACAAACACACACACACACACACACACACACACACACACACACACACACACACACACACACACTTTTCACAGTATTGCTCAAATCAGGTTTCTACAGAGAGGGAAGTGAAGCAGGAAGTTAAAGCTTCCTTTGCTTTTTCGCAAAGAGTTCATGGTTCAACCTTCAGAGAGAGAGAGAGAGAGAAAGAGAGAGAGAGAGGGAGATAGATAGATAGATAGATAGACCGTGAGAGTGTAATAGAGAGTGAGAGGGAGAGAAAAAGAATGAAAGAAAGAGAGGGAGACAAAGCCAGACAAAGAGAGAGATTGTTGTGGAGAGATGGCTTACTTGAAATGCAGGTCCTTGAAGGTAAAGTGGGTTTCCACTATGCCAGTGGTCTTCACTCTGGTGCGCAGGACATCCTGCTGTGTGGGGATGTAGTCCGCCTTGGCTATCCTCTCCAAGTCGTTCAGGTAACTGTGAAATGCACACACACACACACACACATTACATATGCCATCTAGCTCTTCAAGGAAGATTTTCTTCTCAAGCATATCCTGTGTACAGACAAATACCCATACCTGTGCACATAATGACCTACACACATGCATGCGATGTACACAAGGAGCCATAATGAGCAGTAAAAACCATCCTCCCACACAACCGTGTGGCAAGGTGTGGCTTGTTTAGCACATGTCTTTGACACGGCGGTTCTATTTCTCCTGCCCTGCTAGACTGTCTCAACCCACAGGAGGCTGAGGGGATGAGGGGACAGCCCTTCCCTCCATCTGCAATTGCAGCTCACGCTGCCAAATCCGCCGTGTGGATCAGGGCCGGACGTGGGCCAGAACAGGGCCTGCTCTGTGCCAGAGTCGGTGGAAAAGACGGGAGTGGGTCTTGTGCCGCCACACAGCTAGTGTGACCCAGTGAGTCAGGACTCAATCAGTGTCGGCCGGCGAAGTATTTGGTGAGATAAAAAAAAAAAAACTCATCCTTGCAGTCCTGGCTCTCCCCTACTCCCCCCCACCCCCTCTCTCTATGTGTTGATGGCAGGGACTATATTGCACCGAAAACATCCAATTTCCCGCCGTTTATGGGTGAGAAACAATTGTGTTAGTCACAGTCTGAGCGGGGCTCTGGCTCGAGCCCTGCATCACTGATTCAATTGGAAGTCATTACTGCTGGATTCCCGCTCTATGTGGACAGACACGGGGTAGTTGAACGCTTCTGAGAGGCCTTAATTCATGGAAATGTATTGTTTGGAGATATGTACCCATCCAGCCTCCCTCCATCGCTCCCTCCACAGCCCCTCCCCCCACACACACACTTTCAGTTCGGCCAAAGTGGTCACACGCTCAGAATAAAGAGCCACTTTCTCTGCTTGTGTGTTGGAGCCCGGGGGCGGCTGTCACTTCCAGTCTTCAGAGGCCACATTAAATGATCTGTGTGTAAACAAGCCTGTGGCTGTGTGCAGTCTGGCGGAGCCTTCCGTCCCTGTCTCAGCCGAGGCTGATGAAGACCCAGCCACTGTCCAGGCTGAGAGGACAGAGATCCAGAAGAGGCCTAAACATCTACAACCGGACGGGCACGGAGGCTGGACACAGGGAGAAGACAAGGTACAGCGCAATGTTTTGGATGAGGCTGTGTGTGGACAGAGACATGCTGGTCCTAAATGCACTTCTCAAAAGCCCTTGGAATGTTGAGAAGTGTTAAAACGGAGTGTGCCGCTTCTATGATGTCATCAGTAATGGACTACTAGGGGTGAGTCCAGATGTTGGTGGGTGCAGGGCCGGCGGAAGGCATGGGCATTCTGGGCAATTGCCCTTGGCGCCAAACTACCAGGGGCGCCACAGCGTGGCGAGCTATAGGCTACAACATTGAAAACACATTGATTGTCAAATAATGACATAGACGGTTTAAATGCGGGAGCAGTAAGTAATTCATTTTCAGTGATATCGGTTAAATAACAGTCATGAATGAGACGTTCAAAGCATAGTGCTGCAGAAGAAAAGTGCACAGGTTGAAAAACTTTTCTCCCGCGTATGGGTAGGCCTACTGATCTTCAGCCTGAATCGTCAGGTTGCTAGCAGTGGAACGTACAGTAGCAGAGGGACAACAATGTAATAAGGTAAAATCTGAATCTCACCATGTCACCGAATCAGGGGAGCAATGAGCTCATTTCCCTGCAATAAGATGGTCCTATCGCGGGGTGATGAGACAGCGACACTCGAAGTGCGTTCCTAATGTTTTCGTTGTGGTCCAGTAACGCTGGAAAGTAGCAACGTTGAGCTCCCCCACATTGAAACCACCCCCTATCTGCACGCTGCAGCCAGGGGCTTTTGGGAAGGTAGCACACAGTCGAAAGTGGCACGCAGTCTATGAACATGAGGGTGACATATTCCTATTTCGCCCAGGGCGCAGGACTCCTTCCGCCGGCCCTGGGTGGGTGCAGAGGGGGAAACGCATGTTCTATTTCATTTCTACTGACCGCCAGAGGCGGTGCTTTCAGCACCTGGATTTCCATCACATGCACGTGCAGGTCGAGTGTTTATATCAACAAAGTCACTCGTGACATGGGGTGACGCATGACCCCGCCCCGGTATTTAAGGTGCGCTCACCCCGGAAGTGACCTCTTGAAATCTTCTCGTGTGGAAGCAGGTTGTTTAGAGTGTTAGCATATTTTCGTGGACTAACGCTGAAGTCTTTTCAAACCGTACGGTTGGAGCTGCGATTTCTCGCCCTCTTATAAGACTGCGATTTGTCTACGTGACTTTCTATTATGATCGGTAAGTACACTTTTCTTTATTGATACCGTTACGAGTGAGCTCGCTCTACTGCGGTAACTAGGCCTATGTGGAATCGTTTGGGTGTTTTTTCGCCTTCTAAGCGATTCAGGGTGCCTTAAATACATTTTTGTTTAATGAAATGCCTTCGCGGTCTCGCAGGCTTCTTGAGTTAATGACGGATCTTGTGTTTTCCGCAACGTCTTCCTAAGTGAGTTTGAATTCAAGCGAATTCCACTTTTGTATTGGAAGTGCTAATTTCACGTTTAGGATATTGTTTGTTCGCGTTTTCAAACGCTCTCTTCTGTTTCTTATTTATGAACTAAGGCGGCGCGGTGAGCGTGTGTTCGCTCCTTATTTGCGCATATTTGTTTAGCCTACTGCATTTGATAGCCTCCTTGATTTTGTTTTTGTTGGTTGGTGGTAGTATAGGCCAACCGTTAATTTGTGAATTAAGCTATTGTTTGAGGCATGTTTATGATTTGTGTAGACTGCCGGGCCCCTCTGGAACCGGAGGATGGCCACGATAAGTGTCCAAGCTGTCTGGGCATGGAACATTTAAGGCAGGGTTTGACAGACCAGGCTTGCATGAATTGCAGTTGCCTGAGCGTAGCTGCAAGGACTGCTAGGCTAGCCCAACTAGAATAGGGGTTAAACTCCCAACCACCCTCTGCAAGGAGCCGCATAGGGTCTCCAAAAGCGCGGAAACGCAGAGCACACACACGGGAGGCCCCTGCTAAAAGGAGGCTTAAACTCCCTAGGCCAGATCCTTTAAACCAGAAGGTGGAAGACATGGCTTCGGAGTTCGCTCAGATTAAAGCGATGCTCCTTAATCTACAAGGTCCGGGAGCACAGCCTGCTGGCGATCACGCAGCAGCCGCTTCAAGGTCTTCATCAGAGTAGCCCCCTGTGCTGTCCCCAGCTGGGGGTGCCCGAGGGGAGGATGTGCTCTCTATCAGGGCCTCGGAGAGCCTATCGACGGTTGATGAGTGGGCAGATGATCTGGGAGATGCAGGGTCTTATGGCTCTTACACCCAGGATGCTTCTGGACACAGCTCACTGAAGGGCTCAGTTGCTAGCCACACATCAGCGATCAAACCCGCTGTGAAGATAGCGCTGGCACGCCTGGGCTTAGATGCATCACCAGCGCAGGTAGGTATGCAGAGCGCCTTTTTCAAGCAGGCCCCTTCTACTGCATCTTTTAGCGTGCCTCCTTCAGCTCCTTTCATTGAGGAGTTACAGAGATGCTGGGCTGACCCCAGACGTTTCTCCCATCTCCCCAGCGACTGCAGAACCCTGGCTAGTATGCAGGATGCAGCCAGTCATGGGCTGGACCGCATGCCATGTATAGAGCCGGCACTTGCCGCCCTTATCCTTTCACCTGATGAGGCATTAAGGCCAGATGCTCGTTGTCCCCGGCCACAGTGTCGCCTGACTGACGAGCTTATTGGGAAGAGCTATGACTCAGCGGCGCGGGTTGCGCGTATAGGCAACTCAATGTCGCACCTTATACTGTCCCTGTCGCAGACCCTCCAGTCCTCTGGAGCAGACCAGTCGGCAGAAGTGCTGAGTGAGGCCTCACTGAAAGCATTTGGGTACATGACAAGGGAACTGGGGAGACTAATGTCGTCCCTGACCCGACGACAGATATGGCTGGCTCAGTCACCATTGTCTGAGCCCTGCAGGAAAGCCCTTCGTTGTCTCACGGTGGTTCCTGGACAACTCTTTGGGCATGCCGCACAGCAAATGCTCGAACGCAGCCTACAGGTAACGCAAACCAGGTAGCAGTTTGACTAGCCTGCGCCGTGCATCCGTTCGGGGACAGAGGCCTGCTACGGCGGGTGATACTCTTCAGCCAATAAGGCGGACCTTTGCACAGGGGTCAACAAGGCCAGAGCGGTTTCGCCGGCCTGCTGACAACCAGCCCTCTCACAGGGAACGGCGCACACCTGAATATCGCCCCTTTCGGAGTAGGAGGGGGCGAGGAGGTAGACAGTGACGTCTTCAGGCCGGCGGTCGGACGCTTCACCAGAGAACAGCTCAATTACTGGGAAGCGAATACAGCAGACCCCTGGGTAGTGTCAACCCTGTCAAAAGGGTACACCATCCAGTTCAAGCACCGACCGCCGAGGTTTCAAGGGGTCAAAATGACTGTGATGAAGGACCAGGGCAAGGCTCTGGCCCTGCGCCAGGAGGTTCGGGCCCTCCTGAAAAAAGGGGCCATCGAGCAACTAGGGCCACCATCACAAGACAGTGGGTTCTATTCCACATATTTTTTAATTCCAAAGAAGGGGGGTGGACTTCGCCCCATACTGGATCTAAGGCAGTTGAACAGCCATCTAAAAGGTATTCAAATTCCATATGCTTCACACAGCAGAGGTATTACAAAGCGTCAAGCAAGACGTCTGGTTTACAACCATAGATTTGAAAGATGCATATTTTCATATTCCAATTGCACTTCACCACAGGCAATTCCTCCGCTTCGCTTTCGAGGGGAGGTCTTACCAGTTCCGGGTCCTGCCATTCGGAATCTCTCTGGCCCCCCGGACCTTCACAAGATTTGCTGCGGCAGCCCTGGCTCCGCTTCAAGGCAGAGGTATGCGCATCCTTCCTTACCTAGACGATTGGCTTCTCTGTTCCCAGACAAGGGCAGAGGCATTAAGGGACTCAGCCCTACTAGTCGCTCATGTCACCAGGCTAGGGCTAACTGTGAATTTCGGGAAGAGCTCCCTAATCCCCAGCCAGCAGACGGTGTTCATTGGAATCGAACTGGACTCGCAGACAATGAGGGCGACCCCATCTCAGAGGAGGGTAGGCGAGATTCTCCTCCGCATAGTGAGATTCAGAAGAGGCCGAGCTCTGACGCTCAGGTCCTTCCAGGTGCTGTTGGGCATGCTTACAGCAGCTTCTTCCGTCGTCCCCCTGGGCCTCCTTTCTTTGAGGCCTCTCCAAATATGGATGAACAGGCTAGGGTTGCATCCAAAGCACCACAGGCACAGACTGGTGACTGTTACCGCCCGTTGCCTAAAAGGGTTACAGCCATGGAAGGAGCGTTCGTTCCTGACTGCCGGGGTTCGTTTAGGGATCATACCTTCTCGCAGAGAAGTGGTAGAGACCAACGCATCCCTGGCCGGATGGGGGGCTGTTTGGCAGTGCAGAACTGCCCAAGGCACATGGGACCCTCGACAGAGGGAACAACACATAAATGTGTTGGAGCTACAGGCAGTCGCTCTTGCTCTCGAGCATTTCCTGCCAGTCTTAGCAGGGAGACATGTCCTTGTAAGGACAGACAACATGTCAGTGGTTTACCATATCAACCACCAGGGGAGCACAAGGTCTCTAGTGTCCCTGAGGCTGATTCAGCAGCTACTCTCATGGGCCTACCCTCAGCTATTGAGCCTGAGGGCAATGCACATCCCAGGCACACGGAATGTCACGGCGGACTTCTTGTCCAGGCAACAACCTGATCCAGGGGAATGGAGGCTGAACCTAGAAGTGGTGCACGCCATCTGGCACCAATTTGGCAGAGCGGAGGTGGATCTTTTCGCCTCTCAAGCCACAACACACTGCCCCCTCTGGTTCTCACTCAGGGAGTCAACAAGCCCCTTGGGCCAGGATGCACTGGCGCATGGGTGGCCCCAGCAGCTCCTGTATGCATTCCCCCCACTCCCGCTCATACTACCCACTCTAGAGAGGATTCTCCGGGAGGGCCACCAAGTGCTGCTTGTAGCCCCCAGGTGGCCAGGGAGAGTCTGGTTCCCGGTGCTATACAGCCTGCTGGACGGACAGCCTTGGCGTCTCCCTGTGCGCACAGACCTCCTCTCTCAGCTGGGTGGCCGGATCTGGCATCCGAACCCAGCACGATTGCAACTTTGGGTGTGGCCTCTGAAGGGCCTGAACCACTGCTAGGGGCATGTGACCCTGCAGTGGTACAGACTATCCACAACTCACGGGCACCCTCCACTAATGCGCTTTACGCTAATAGGTGGAAGCTTTTTATACACTGGTGCCAAGAACATGGACAGGAGCCAACACGTTGCCCGATACCGACTATCCTCAGTTTTCTACAATCACGGTTTGATGACGGACTGGCGGCATCCACTATCAAGGTGTATGTAGCTGCAATATCAGCTAGGCATAACAAGGTAGAGGGAGTTACAGTGGGATCCCATAGTCTGGTGACCCGTTTTCTCAAGGGTGCTCAGCGACTGAGGCCCCCTCAAAGAAGGATAATACCTTCCTGGGACTTGCCGCTGGTGCTGAAGGCACTGTGTCGTCACCCGTTCGAACCTCTGGGGAGGTCAGGATTAAAATGGTTGTCTTTGAAGACGGCTTTTCTCCTAGCCATGTCATCGGCGAAGAGAGTGGGGGAGCTACACGCCCTGTCTGTCAGCCGGGAGTGCCTACAATGGAGTTCCGATGGCACAGGGGTGACCCTGTGGCCGAACCCGGCATTTTTACCCAAAACCTTCTCTGCAACGTATGCTAACCAGCCGCTCAGTCTGGGAGCATTCGAGCCCCCAGCCCAGGGGGAGGAACCGGGGCAAGGTGACATTCTTCTATGCCCAGTCCGAGTATTGAAAGCCTATATTGAACAGACCGCTGCCCTCCGGCAATCAGATTCATTATTCATCTGCCACACTGGACATGCGCGGGGCCTGGCTTTGTCCAAGCAACGGCTATCCAAGTGGATCGTGGAGGCCATCAGCTATGCCTACTCTGATAGTGGCTTACCGGTTCCACCTCGCGTTCGTGGTCACTCGACTCGGAGTGTGGCTGCGTCATGGGCAGTACTACGCGGAGTCCCACTTTCTGACATATGCATGGCGGCCTCATGGGCATCGACTTGCACATTTGCAAGGTTTTATAGGGTCAATGTGGCCACGAACCTCGTAACCACAGCCGCCCTCTCAAGCCATTAAAAGGGTATGTAGATCTTCCTCGTGACCCTGTTGGTATTTGTCATCCAGGTGCTGAAAGCACCGCCTCTGGCGGTCAGTAGAAATGAAATAGAACGATGGTTACGTATGTAACCGCGGTTCTATGAATTTCGGATGACCGCCAGAGCTTGGCAGTCACTCGGAAGGCGGACGAGAAGATTGCCAAGAGGTCACTTCCGGGGTGAGCGCACCTTAAATACCGGGGCCCCATGTCACGAGTGACTTTGTTGATATAAACACTCGACCTGCACGTGCATGTGATGGAAATCCAGGTGCTGAAAGCACCGCCTCTGGCAGTCATCCGAAATTCATAGAACCGCGGTTACATACGTAACCATCGTTTTCCCACCGTCATAGAACTAGCAGGGATTCTCCCAACAAAACAATGAGCATCTGCTGCTGAAAAGCCTGATGGCAATTTCACTCCCACTGAAAAGTGGTAATCCCATAGACCCACACACACACACACACACACACACACACACACTACCCTGAAGCTTAGCGAGCTTTTGTTGTTTTTTTTTGTTGTTTGCCATGCAGTTTGATTTAGGCCTTTCATTTAGACTCTCAGAGACTTAATCAAATCCCATGGGCTTACAAGCTATTTTTTTTTATCCAAAATAAGAAACAAAAAAAAATCGATTTATTTTTTTGGTTTATTGATGCTCTGCAGGCGGTCTCTGATAGAGCTGTAAAAGGCTTTGGCCTTTAATGAATGTGACAGGTTTTTAGAAACCAAAAAAAAAACAAAGAAGGAGAATGTGTGTGTGTGTGTGTGTGTGTGTGTGTGTGTGTGTACAAGACTGTCAATAGTGTTTGTAAGCACAGAGAAATGGAGCCAACATTTGAGGAATGGCTGTAAAAAGAGATCCCATCAATGAAATTGATGGCGCTGCTGATAGAGAGAAAAGTGATCTTTTGTAAATCCTCTTGGCACAGAGCCTCTGGTCTTTGGTTTTACGAGATCTCCCTCATCTTTCTTCTGCAGCCTTCCACAGCTATCTGATTAGGCTGCTGTTACACAGCATTACATCAGTTCCCCTCGCTGTGGAGTTTGAGACAGGCAGTGCTCTGTATGACAAACAACAAAATGTAATAAACGTCACCATTTAATGCAATAAAACCAGAAACACCACCAAAGACAGACACGTAGGGAATCAGTGCTCACTGGGACACCTGGAAGATATAAACCAAACAGATCCCTCGTCCCTCCTTCCCCCCCATCCTGCCCTTAAAAAATGATCAGCGAGCTGACTTTTCAATTGAGAGACCCATTTCTGAGTAGTGACTAGTCAGGGAGCCAAAGGGGCAGGTCCACACAGGCAGAGTGGGGCAGCAGGGATGAAGGCCAGTTTAGCCGAGGGGCAGTAAGCTGGAGCAATGAGGTGGTATTATTGGTCTGTGAGGCAATAGCATGGGGCAGAGGGGCAGTAAGCTACGACACGGAGGTGGTAGAATGGGTCAGTAAGCTGGAGCCAGGAGGCAGTAGAGAAGGGGCAGTAGAGAGAAGCAGAGGCGGTAGAGTGGGGGAGTAGAGTGGGGCAGAGGAGCAGTGGAGTGTGGCAAAAAGGCGGTAGAGTGGGGCAGAGGGGCAGTAGAGTGGGGCAGTAGAGTGTGCCAGACGGGCAGTAGAATGGGGCAGAGCAGAGCAGGAGGGAGCAGGCAGGCAGGCAGGCAGGCAGACCTGTGTTTATGGGTTTTTATGAGGACTGGTGTGTGTGTGATGGGTGGGGCGCCGTGCAGCATGGCGTGGGGCGGGGCAGGGCGGGGTGCAGCGCCGCAGCTGCTCGTGTGGTTTGGGTTTCCGTTTCTAGCGGCGGATCAGAGGCGCGGGGGGCCAACTGATGACGTTTCCCCTTCAGCCTCCCACAGCACTACTCTCACACTTGACAGAACACCTCCCAAACTACTGCTGTTTACGAACACCCTGCGGGGCCACCGCCCAGAGCTCGCTCGCTAGGTGACAGTGAGACCTCACACTCTCTCACAGACAAAGTCTGATGGGAGGACCTGCTGCTAAGGCTCTGAACTGGTCTGGAATGGAGGGTTCAGCCACAGCAAGAGAGCTGAATGCCTTTGTCCTCATTCCAGAGAGAGAGAGAGAGAGAGAGAGAGAGAGAGAGAGAGAGAGAGAGAGAGAGAGAGAGAGAGAGAGAGAGAGAGCACACATTCTCAGTCAATGCACAAATATCACATTAAATGTTGTGCTGCACAAGGCATTCTGGTGACTGATGGGCCTCATGCTCATCATGTGTGACCCTAAACACAGCCGTGTCTGCAGAGATATCCTCTCTCTGCGTGCCATGGGAGCAGCAGGGCCCTACAGAGTTCAGAGAGAGGACGGGGTTAACCTGAACCAGGGAGGAGTTTCCACTGTGAAAACACATACCGGTAAATACACACACACACACAGACACACACTTACCCTGACCTCTATACACATACACACTGCTATAACCTGACGTCTTCACACCTGCACCCATTCTGACACACTTCTTCGCACACTCTTCCACCCACATGAACACACACATTCGCATTTCTTCCCTTGCCTAAGGGCGTACTGCACGTCCAAATGCACACACACACACACACACACACACACACACACACACACACACACACACACACACACACACACACACACACACACACACACACACACACACACACACACACACACACACACATCCATGTAGACACACTCACATTTTCTCTTTCATTTTCAATTTCTTTTCAAATCCGCCGGCATATCTCGTTTCCCCTTTTACGTTCATCTCTCTGAATTTCACTTCTTTTTCAGGCACACTTTAGACTGTGCAGTGGCAGGCATCTCACCACATGGCACACTGCATGGCCACAGCAACAAACACAAGATAAAAAAAAAAAGCTACTAACAAAACAAACACACAAAGAAACAAACAAGCAAACAAGCAAACAAAAGACGGGACGGCAAACGAGAACCACCCCCCCCCCCTCCATCCGGCCTTTACTGAGAGCCCAGGAGGAGGCTGGGAAATGGCTGTGTGTGCCACGCTCCAGACTCTGTGCTGTAATTATGCTATTCTCCACCAAAATAAAGTGGTCCACCCCCCCCTTTCTCTCCTCCACTACAGTCCGTGGTGTCTCTTGACGAGTGCGGATCGATTCAATCTGCTCGTGTACCGGCGGCAAATCCCTCTCATCGCCGATTGATTTCCCGGCAAATAAGGTATGGGCACGATCCTCCACTCACCGCCTCACAACCGCGGCTCCAAACGACAGCAGTTGGGCTCTCAGTGGAGCAATATGACATCGCATCCAGCCGGTGGCATAGCCTCCTAATCTTCTAAATGTATCGACAAGAGAAGGAAGGAATGAATTTGATCGAAACCTTCAGGAGGCACAGAGAACACACACACACACACGCAAGCAAACAAACAAACAAGCACACACACACTGATGTTGCCATGGCAGTAATTAAGTCAGTCCTGAGTAGAGGCCTGTGACTGAGAGACGGGTGGAAGGCAGGGTGAGGGGTTTCACTGCAGTGACTGCAGTCACACTCAAGTCTCCTGTCCCATTCTGACAGTCATTAATATTCTAGTTCAAGTTTATTGTCATGTACTCAAAAGGATTTTTGTGCTCAAGAGCCAGCTCAACAGTCATTTCTCCACAACAATTGAAGCATATAAGGTCTACAAAAGAAGCTCTGACTGTCCAAGGCCCTGCAAACAGAGACAAAGTGGGCAAATTAATGATATGGATCACTACGACGGTCCCATCAGGCAAGGGAAGCGTCTCCATTGGTCTGTTGGTGAAGTGTCCCTGACAAGGTAGCAGGTGGAGCACTGACGGGAAACTTTTTAACTCTGAACATTTTAACTACCAAAATCACTGCCCAACAGAGCAGAAAAATAAGCTACTACTGCTGCCTGGATTACAACCTCCTATTTTGCATCTCATTATTTGTTCCAATTATTTGTTCTCCAATCTCCGGCAAGGAGAGCAGGCTGGACAGATAAGAGCTGATCAACACGCATCAGGTAAACAATCTTGTAGGAAACAGAAGCATTGATTTACTTGTAGCTCTCCGTGTTCTGTTTGGCAGTGAGGAAAACAAAGCAGCCTTACAAGTAAACAGCTGAAATAGACTGGAACACAGGACCAACAGATCAGAACGCCTGGAACACAACTGAGGCAACTGAAAGAGAGAAATTTGGCTGTGGACGTTTACACAGCGGAACCAATGACCGTATGTCAATGTTTCTAGTGTTTCTCAAAGTGTGGTCCACGAGCAGAATTGGTAAAATATAATATAGATGAGTTGTTTGCAATATTGAACAGACTTGTATGTAAATCCAAACAGTTCTGCAACACCGCCTATGTAAGCTACGCCAGTTTAAACAGAGACTTTCTAATGAGGGGACACAGCACTCAAAAAATCCTCCATAGAAATGTATGGGGTTAGTTTGTAAAGCCAATATGTCTACACATATCACACCCCTTCCGCGGCAAAACGTTGACATCTGAATACATTGAGCCAATCGTGTGCTGTGTTGTGAATACATTAAGCCAATAATGTGGTGTGTTGTGAAGACATCGTACCAATCATGTGTTGTGATCTCGCCGCTGGAGCAAGATTGGTGTTGTAAATCCTTGCGCATGCACATTTCTGCCAAAATAGATGCCTGATAAGTGCCCAAAAAGCGTTGCAATATGGCCGCCGAGTGGAGGGACTTGCCTAAAAAGACTTTGGTTTAAATCATATGAATCCTCTGACTCAATAAGCAAGTTGCAAAGACAGTGAGGTTGTTCAGTGAGTAGGCTTATTGTATAATATACTGTTGTTTTTTAACTAGGTGGTCCGTGAGGTTATTTTTTATTGGTTAAGCAGTCCTTGGTCTGAAAAAGTTTGAGAAACACTGCCGTATGCAATTACGGACAATAATAAGATGGATGGAACACCCTAATATGATTGGGGTGCTGACGTTTCTAACTAATTAGAAACTAAAAAGGAACATTCCAAATCCTCTCATTCCAATCCTACATTATATGTGGAATGCTTAACAGGGATTAAAGTAATTTTTGGAGATCTAATTCTCTTCCCCTTTGATTCATAGCTCATTTCACTGTCACCTGTAGATTATCTTGTGGTTCTGTTTTGCAGACTGAACAGACACATGTGCCGAGATATGCATTTTTAATATGTGTACATGTGTACCCAACGGCTCCAACCAGCATGATATTAGGCATTAGGATTTCCACCATGTGTCTGATGGAGACTTTATGGAGGCAGTATTCAAGGTACGCATGTCCATGCCAACCACTGGAAGGGGCCCTCTTGGGTGCGTGGCCCAAGCCACTTTGTCACAGGGCTGTCACATACCACGGGCCAAGGGTTATTTATGCCAAGGAGACCAGACCAACTCTGCTGGCAGGGAAGGCCCTATGGTAATTATGACATGCATATGATAATCACCCCGTCCAGGGTCGGACAGAATGTATGGCCGGCTGAACTTGGAGAGGTGGAACAACCAAGTCTGGACAGGATAAAAACAGAAGGACACTGGAGATCAAAAGAGAGAGTTGAGAGGTGGGGTCAGTGCTAATGTGTGATCACATGGGAGTAGTCCTGCTACTGACCTGCTTTAGTGTCCGGCTTTTCAACACAGATGAAGTTGTTGATGCGAATAATGATCTAACAGTGCATTCTCTCTATGTCTCATGGATGTGATGTGTTGTGTGGACAGGTGTGTGTGGTGTGTGTGTGTGTGTGTGTGTGTGTGTGTGTGTGTGTGTGTGTGTGTGTGTGTGTGTGTGTATATATATGGGGGGGTTACTCACTAGGCAGCAGAGTCGTTGAGCTGGTACTCGCGGGCGCGGGTGAAGCAGTTCTGCACGCCGTTGTCGGACCAGAGGCGACGGATGGTGCTGGACAGGTCCTCTGGCAGCAGGCCCTGCTCCTCAGCAGCCGCGGACAGGGCAAAGAGCTGACGTGCGTCGTCCTACAAACAAACACACACACACAAACATAACACTTTAATGCGATAGGGTATTGTGATACACCAACATGCTCTGTCAATCACTGAACAGTAATCTCACTCAGTGTCATTGAACATGCGTGCGCACACACACACACACACACACACACACACACACACACACACACAGACACACACATGCACACACACAAGAATAACACATTGATGCTACCAATAGGGTATTGTGATACAACAACATGCTCCGTCAATCACTCTCAACAGTACTCACACACACACACACACCCACACACAAACAAACATACATACAAGAACAACCAATATCAGTGGCACTGATAGAATGACTGCGAAAAGTCACGCTCCAGGTCTTGAGGCGAACACAATGAACAGACGGTGAAGGCCTGGTGCATTAAAAAGAAAATGGGATTTCTCATGAGGGTAAACAAGGCAATGTGAGCAAAACCGGAGAACAAACCAACCATCTGCTTCCATGTCTGCCCCCATCTCTCTTGCTCGCTCACACACACGTTAGACCAGACAAGAGTTTTCCCCTGGTGAGTGGCATGGTGTGTGTGTGTGTGTGTGTGTGTGTGTGTGTGTGTGTGTGTGTGTGTGTGTGTGTGTACTGTACCTGAGGCTGGTGCTCATGTATAGCGTGCAGGGGGGCGAGTGTGACCCAGGGCACAAGCTCCAGCGGAAACCCAAGTGAACAATATGACTCACAGC
The DNA here is from genome assembly GCF_046254945.1 of Alosa pseudoharengus. Classification (NCBI taxonomy): domain Eukaryota; kingdom Metazoa; phylum Chordata; class Actinopteri; order Clupeiformes; family Clupeidae; genus Alosa; species Alosa pseudoharengus. Next base: position 25,685,424 of record NW_027468837.1, read on the forward strand.
TAATTACATCTCCAGAGCCGACCTGACCCACAGCCTCAAGCGTGCGCACACACACACACACACACAAACACACACACACAATAGACTAGAAGAACATCTTTTCTGAGTGTGTGTGCATGCAGTACTGTGCGAGTGAGACTATGTATGTGGTTCTTTGGATAGTGCTGTGAAGAGGGAATTCTTCCTGGGTGTTTGTGTGTGTGTGTGTGTTTACAGTGACATCAGCGAGTCTTTATGTTTATGAAGAGACTTGATTAGCTCCGTTCCACAATATTTCCAAGCTCTCTCCAGCTCTCTCTCTCTCACACACACACACACACAAACTACTGTGTGTATGTGCATATGTCAGAAGTATGTACATGTGTACTTATATCACCTGTGTGCAACAGATCTATTTTTTAAAAGTTGTGTGTGTCTGTCTGTCTGTCTGTCTGTGAGTGTTTGGGGTGGTGCTTGGGTTTGTGTGTCAGTGAGTGTGGGAGTGAGAGTCTTATTGTTGTGTGTGTGTGTGTGTGTGTGTGTGTGTGTGTGTGGGGGGGGGGGGGGTGACTAGTCCCATCTGAGCTCAGCACAGCTTGAGCGGAGCATCAGTGTGCAGAGCAGATAAGACAGCCTCCTCCCTGGCAGCCTCTGCACCTCCGCAAAGTAGGTCATGCAAGGTGTACAATCACACACACACACACACGCACGTGTCCATCCTGAGAATTTGGTACACTTCAGTGTAGTGTGTATGTATCTTTGGTGCACTTTGGTGTGTGTACTGTATGTGTGTGTGTGTGTGATGTCAGCAAGTTGTCTTGTGTAATGAGGATGACCTGTGAGCATGAGAAATGCATGAGGAATGACATTTGAGCTTTGAGTGTGTGCTTATGCATGCATGCATGGAGGAGATGGATCTGTGGTCTTTAGTCATTAGTCCATAGAAGCTGGAAGAATGTTCCAGAATCCGCTGACGGAAACCGCTGACATAAGGGTAAGAAACATGAGTGGTACGTACGTACGTATGTATAGTTTGTGTGTGTGTTTATGCGTGACCGTGTGTGTGTTTGTATGCATATGTGTGTGCATGAATGTGTGTGAAGACAGAATGAGAGAGCACTGTGAAAGTGTGTGTGTGTGTGTGTGTGTGTGTGTGTGTGTGCTCTTGAACACCAAGACTAATCTGACCATCAGGCCAGTCCTTCTGGTAGCCCTGTGGCTCCATCCCTCTCTGGACACTGGACACACATGGCAGCATGGAGCCGTCCACAGGCCCCAGCTGCGCTGCCAGCCCAATCAGACTCATCCCACAGGGCTGAAACTGCACCTCCAGCTAGAGCCATAATGGATGACAACCCTACTATCACACCTCTGTCAGAGAGCAAAAACGCACTGGAAGAGCGGGGGGGGGGGGGGGGGGCAGTTGGTTGGGGAGCAATGTGCTCAAAGGAAGGGAGGACAGATGGCAGATAAAAAAAGAGGAACTGGTGAGAAAAGGGATAGCATACCCACTGGAGGAAAGGCATGATGAGAGATGAAGAACGCAAGAGAGAGAGATGGAGAAGGTAAGAGGAAGAGAGAAAGGCTACATAGGGAGAGTGTTGGAGGAAGGGATGAAAGATAAAAAGCAGGAGAGAGAGAGAGAGAGAGAGAAAGAAAGAAAGAAAGAAAGAAAGAAAGAAAGAAAGAAAGAAAGAAAGAGAGAGAGAGAAAGAGAGAGGGTTGTAAGAGCTGATAGTCACTGCATGCAGGGCAGAGGGGAGCAGAGGAGGAGAGACATGGAGAGAGGAAGAGGAGCCTTGAGGATGCAGAGATCTGCAGGCTATTTCCTTTGAAGAGTACAATGGTTACAAGAGAAAGAGAGAGAGAGAGAGAGACAGAGAGAGAGAGAGAGAGAGAGAGAGAGAGAGAGAGAGAGAGAGAGAGAGAGAGAGAGAGAGAGAGAGAGAGAGAGAGAGAGAGAGAGAGAGAGAGAGCAAGAGAGAGAGAGAAAGAAAGAGGAGAGGGCAGAAGAAGCAGGACACATGATAGGGCCTGGAGCTACTAGGCCGATTCTTAAACCCACTGCCATTGTCTGTCTGCACATATGAACACATACAGATACACACTCCCTCTAGAAGACAGCCACACACACACACACACACACACACACACACACACACACACACACACACACACACACACACTATGTGTGTCCATGCTGAGATGACACAGGCTTGGCGCCACTCATGTGCTCAGTGGGTCCAGAGTGCAGGCTTTGACTGGGCCGGCCTCTCACGCTCCAGTGGCTCCCCGCTCACTCGAATCCATTAGCCCCTGCTAATCGGCCTGCTGAAAGGGGGAGAGGTGCCCTCCTCTACCCCAATTGAGTCTGGTCACTGCCTAACCAGCTGGGTTACCCCTGTGTTCCATTTGTTCTCCTCTCTCCCTGCTCATCCTCTCTCTTTCACACTCTATCTCTCTCTCTCTCTCTCTTTCTCTCCCTCTCTTTGAAGCCATTCCTTCAACACAGCTGCCTGGACAGCTGTTGCACTGCTTGTGCTCGGCTGTAATGGAGTGTGTGAGTGTGTGTGTGTGTTTAAAAGCGCTTAATGGAAGACAGAGGTCTTCAGGAGGTTCCCTACTCTCTGTCTAGGGGTTTGACTCTAGTTGGTTCTATGGCTCTGGGAGGATGAGGTGGATGATTGGCAGGTGGCTAAGCAAATCAGGAGTGGCTGCCAGCTGTTAAGATGTGGGAGTAGTAAAGGGGCCACTGCTGAGATGCACCTCACAGTGCTGCCTAGGGTTAAATGTCCAGCTGGTGACACCATGCACTCCCATGCACTCCTCTCTTCTCTTCCTCCCTTTCTTTCTCTTCCTCTGACAGCATGCACTCCTTTCTTCTTTCTCACTTTGTTATTCTTCTCTCCCCTATCCATCTCCCAATCTCTCCATTCTTACTCTGTGCCATCATATTTGATCTGTCATCCATTCTTCTAATAGGCAAAGGTCTAACCTCTTCTTTTATGTCTTTCTCCTAGATGTTTGGTTTGCATTCATCTTCAGTCTTTTTTCTAAGATTTTTTATTCTTTATTATTATTTTTCCATATCTCTATCTTTCTTCCCCCCTCTCTTCCTCCTCCTTTTAACCTCTGCTTCTCTGTGTTGGTGTGTGCCAGAGAGAGTGTAGTCCACTGGATTACAGTTGGATTGGCAAATGCATCAGAGAGATCTTGGTCAATCTGGGCCCCTCTCTTCACTCCACATTTCAAAATGTTCATCTTCGTGTGTCTGTGTGTGTGTGTACGTGTGTATGTGTGTGGCAATATATGAGTTTAGCTCTAGTTGTCGGGGGTCTGGCAGGGAAGGTGAAAGAGCTGGCAGAGACTCCTGATTTGCTCAGCAACCTGCCAATCAGAGATGTGGGGATTGTAAGAGGTCAATGCTGATATGGGTCTCACAGAGCAAACACCCTGCACCCTTCTATTCTCCGTGTGTGTGTGTGTGTGTGTGTGTGTGTGTGTGTGTGTGTGTCTGTGGTTAGTTTGAGTTTGGGTGCGTGTCTCTGCCTTGGAGAGATCTGACGCTTGAGTCCCAGCAGTGCGGAGCCTTCAGTGTGGAGTAGAGCCGAGAGGAGCTGCCCACCTCACACAGTCCACTCCTCTCAGCTGACCCGGGCGGCCACAGCTCCCTCACGACATGAGCTCACCAGCTCTCAGCAGAGCAACACACTCGATGTCCACTCACTGTCCAAAGACTGGATGCCGACTGGATGCCGTCACTTTACCCAAGGTCACCCACACAAACTAAAACACTCCCAGAAGAACTCACACTGATGTCTCCACACCTCCCTGACTACCGTACCCGCCCAATTGTTACATCCCGGTCTAGGGCTTGTGGGATATAACAAAAACGGGCAGACACAAAACGTAATAAAATGGTGTATTTATTAATACAAAAAAAACCAGTATGGAAAAATGTCTAAACTAAGAAAAACACGGTCTACAAAGCGGCCCGGCGCTCACTCCTGGTCTCTCACCCCAGGGAGTGAGAGAGATGACGGCAAGTTGCTCGGGCAAGGCCCGAGGCTGGCCCTAGTGGCAGCGATGTGCGGCAGCGACGGTGGCAACGAACGATCCCCACAGCTAGCAAGAGACAGAGCTCAATGACGTCAACCCCCTTTTAAAGGGCCGGGCTACCCTGACGTCATAGGGTTTCACACCACCCCTCAGCTGCAGCCAATCTGCCTGGAAGCACACAACAGAAGTAACAAACACACAAGACCCACAGGGTCGTAACACAATGTCCTTACTGTAGGCAACGACGTGAGCTCTCAAAACAATACAGACTCTAAGGGCACATTCACACGAGGCCCTTTAGTCCAGCAAAGTTGGTTCGGACCTGTAGTTTGGTTCATTTTGATAATATGAACGCAGACCCAATACCGGACCAGAGTGGTCTGGGGCCTGTTGGCCAGAACTCTGGTGTGGTTCACTTTAGTGTGAATACTATCGAAGTCCACGCACAACCTAAAGACTCTCCCCAGCCGGCTCTCCTCAGCCGTGGCCTACTGGTTAGCACTTCGGACCTGTAACCGGAGGGTTGCCGGTTCGAACCCCGACCAGTAGGCACGGCTGAAGTGCCCTTGAGCAAGACACCTAACCCCTTACTGCTCCCCGAGCGCCGTTGTTGATACAGGCAGCTCACTGCGCCGGGATTAGTGTGTGCTTCACCTCACTGTGTGTACACTGTGTGCTGTGTGTTTCACTAATTCACGGATTGGGATAAATGCAGAGGCCAAATTTCCCTCACGGGATCAAAAGAGTATATATACTTATACTTATACCCTCCCCACCACAACCTCCCTCCACCACTGTCTGCAGTCCTCACCAGCTCTCAGACCAACTCAGACTTGATGCGATGTCTCCCCACCCTCCCACTGAGCACGATCGGGCCCCTGCGTCCCCACCCTACTGTCAGCACTCCACAGACCCCTACATTCATTTGGGCTCTTGTTGAAAGGGCCATTAGCATCCAAATGGTTATTTCCTGCTTTGTTTCCGAGAGCGTCTCTTACAACAGCAGCCCAAACAAATGACCCTGTGGCAGAACACTATGCATATTGATGAGGAGAGACTTTAGGGAGCAGGGTTATAGGCCTGGCACAGGGCTTTTGTGAGCGTGTGAGACACACACACACACCATCTTTGCTCCATCTCTCTCAGTAATGGTCTGTCTTTCTCTCGTTCTATTTCCCTCTTTTCCCACACACACACACACACACACACACACACTCTCGCTCAAAATCGCTCTCCTTCCCTGCCTCCTTTTGTGTCTGTCTCCTCTTGACCTCAGATGCATTTGCGGTTTCACACATGTAATGTGCTGACGGTGCGGAGAGCAGGGGAATAAATGGCTGACCTCGAAGCAGCCCGTCCACCATCAGCCCGCCTGTCTGCCTCATCCTGTCCTGTCCTCCTCACACACACACTGTCTGCCTGTCTGTCTGTCGCACAGTGGGACTATCTGACTGCCAGCCTGCTTGTCTGCAGCCATGCATGTGTGAGTGCCCGTGTGAGTGTGTGTGTGCAACTTGGGTCTACATACAGAATGACAAAGAGCGTGTGTGTGTGCGTGTGTGTACTTACGGCTCTGGAAGCATCACCGTAGTCGATCTTGAGGCTGCCCATGGCCTTGATGATGGCCATGATGGACTGGATGGTGTTGCTGTAGACCACAGCTCTGTACTGCTTACACTCTTCCTCCGAGTAGCCATCCTCATGGATGATCCTGTCAAGAACGTGCACACACACACACACACACACAGTAAGTATAATGACTAACTTGTTGATTTGTTTCTGTACACATTGGATATGTGTCTGTAGACACAAACATACAACACACACACACACATTATACTCTTGGTTTATGGATTAAAACTTAAAAGGCAAAACCGATACCGTGTTAATATTCCTCACTAGACTGACACACATGGAGCATTCCAAAATAGCCCCCACAGATACGTTCCATTCACATGTCAAACGTGTGCTGGAGACTGATAAGAGGGTCCCTCATTACTCCGAGACAGAGGGCAGCTCAGGACTCCCCTGTAGCCTAGACCGCTGCAGAGGACTGTACACTCCAGCTAATATTTACATTAGCCGGGGAGAGGGCAGGGCGGCATGGCCCAAACGGGAGCTTCCCAGCCTTAAATAAACAACCCCGCCACAGAGAGCCTGATCTAATCACCACAGCTACTCCTGTAGAAGCACTGCAATGAGACAGGGACTGGAGGGAGAGAGTGAGAGGGATAGGGAGAGGGGGAGGGATAGGGAGAGGGAGAGGGAGAGAGAGAGAGAAATAAAGAAGAGAAAGAGAGAGAGACAGATAGTGTCGGTGAGGCAGTCAAAGAGAGTGCATATAGCCTATGTGTAAGCAAATATTGTGTGAGCCTATGTGCTGTGCATGTGTAAGCGAGCTTGTGTGTGTGTGTGTGTGTGTGTGTATATGTGTGTGCGCGTGTTTGTGAGTGAGAGAAAAGGACAAACAGAGAGAATGAATGGAGGAGAGAGAAAGAGGGAGGCCATGGGGAAAGCAGATGGTGATTAGTTGTGTAATGCTCCCGCCCATACTGGACCTTATTGGAATGCAGGAGGGATGGCTTGGAGTCGGGCCAACGCTGCCTCAAGAATGAGTCCAATGAGCTATTCCCCCTCTCCTCCCGTTTAGACTTCACACACACACACACACACACACACACACACACACACACACACACACACACACACACACACACACACACACACCTAGAGGTAATCCAATGTGGGCTCCTGTCCCCCTTTTCTCTTGTTCAAAACAAGACAACAAAGAGACGCAAACACACACACACAGTGAACATAAATTCTGTGTGTGTGCGCTGTCCGTATTATGTCCTTAGAATTCTATCTATGTGTGTCTATAATTTTTATAAAGATGGACATCTTATAAACACGGACATAGTTCCTCACTATTCGTAACCAGCCCCACCACACACACATACTTCCCCGTTCCTTTATTTAAACCCAGTAGACAGACAGACACACACACACACAATGTGAATACCCCCCACCCCTCACTCCTGATTTACACCGAGACAGTCCACTAAGGGCCCGTCCACACGGAGACGCTTTTTGGGTTAAACGCAGAGGTTTTGCTTCGTCTTGGCCGAGCGTCCAAACGAATCCTGTAAACGCACTGCCCGAAACCGCACTTTTTTGAAACCTGGTCCCAGAGTGGAAAAATCTGAAACTGTAGCCCTTTTGAATTCGTTTGGACAGCGAAACCGCACATACTACTTGTGTATCGATGATGTCATCGCTTTATGTCTTTATGGTTTCCTTGCACTAGCCAGTTTTGTCGTAGCCTACTCTGTCTGTTGTATGGCCTACACAGCGCGCAAGCGTTGGTCAATTTCTGTAACAAACAGTGCCACCTATAGGCCTGGGATATGAAGTAACGTGTTGAGTCGTGTTGAGATGGATCCGTTTGGACGCAAATATTCTTGATACGGTTCCAGGAAACACGGAGGAAAAAAAGGTCGGTTTGGTACGTGTGGACTAGGCCTAAAGCAGTTCTAATGATGGACTTGGCTGCTGCTCCTTAAAGAGGCTGGCCTGCAGCCCAGTAGTGCCTCTTGCCCCTGGTGAAACGGTACGTCGAGACGGTCAAGATGCTCGGCGTGATAGCGACTTAAAAACTCATTTTGCCACGTAATGAGATGAGCTCGCGTCTGCTCAAACGATTAAAAGTTCACTCCTGGAGGTCGGAAATTAAAAACAGGGTGCCGGTAAGCTTTCTGAGGGACATTCTGTCCTATGAGAAACAAAGCGGTTACAATTGTTTAGCTCACATTCTCTTCTTTGTTATGATAAATAGTTAAATTGCGCAATTCTCAAAAGCAGGTTTGTGGGTGATGCTAAATCAATGTTTCATCTGGATGCATTTCAAAGGATCTGCAAGGAGCTGAAACGAATTAAGTGTGCGATGACTTCCGATGACACAGCTGTTGATTTCCAAAATGACAAAAACACCCCTACACACACACTCTCTCTCAGGGAGATGACAAACCATGAAACCTATTGTAAGAAGTGAGTTTACCCCACTTCTGTCTCTGTACCTCTGACACTGTGTGTAGAATTTTGTGTAGGTGTTGGAACGTGACAGCAATGAAAAGACCATTGAAACCCCTCCACTCTTGAGGAGTGTACGAGAGAATAATTAAATCACTGAGCCAGTGTGTGTGTGTTTTTTGTATGCATGCCTGAGTGTGTCCTGTGTGATTAAATTAGTGTGTTGCGGTCTGTTCATCCACATGTGGGGGATCAGGAGAGGAACACTTGGGAACAGATGCACTGGCTGCCATCAACATGTGTCAATAACATTCCCCTCCACACATACACATACACACACACACACACACACACACACACACACACACACACACACACACACACACACACACACACACACACACACACACACACACACACACACACACACACACACACACACACACACACACACACACACACACACACACACACACACACACACACACACACACACACACACACACACACACACACACACACACACACACAAACAATTCCAAACTGACATATGTGCCTTGAAGATGTAAATTTATGAATCTATATTATCAAACGGTCTGACGGTATTTGTATGCATACTCACGCATACTCACGTTCTCTTTGTGTGTGCGTTTGTGTGTGCGTGTGTGTGTGTCTGTCTGTGTGCATGCTTGTGTACATGCTCCCACATCTGTGTAAGCACATGGCTATGCACATTGCATGTGTCTGTGCAAATGTTTGTGTACATATGGTTATGAACTGTGCATGACATGTACACTTGTCTAGGGCCCTAATCAGTACTCCTCATTTCAGCCACAGCCAGCCCGCATAACAACAGACTAGGACAGCATCTGCCAGGCCCACACCAGACCGAGGCCAGACATGGGCCGGAGCCGCTCAGGAGTCCTGTGCTGCCTGGATTACGGGGGCCGCTCAGCTGCATTCCCAGCCTTTACCCTTGTGTGGGAGACTGCACGGGTTCAAGGACAGGTAGGCAGGGAATTAGAGGCAGCTGGAAGCTTCCAGAACAGCGGGATTTCCGTTCCCGCTTCCACGGCACACAGCAGCAGCAGTTTGTTGCGCTCGGGCGGGATGAGGGAAATCAACATCATCTGTGTGTGTGTGTGTGTGTGTGTGTGTGTGTGTGTGTGTGTGTGTGTGTGTGTGTGCGTGTGTGTGTTTACACTCCCCCTGCTGGGACGCCGTGGTGGATATAGTGCGGTGTGGCGCGACATGGAATTAATCGGATGCTTAGTGAGCAATGCACACAATCATGCAGATCAACACAAACACATACACACACCCTGCTGTGACCACTGATCACAGAGACAAACACAGACACCATCGACTGACTAATAGGGAGAAGAATTACAATATTTCCAAGACCGAGAGAGAGAATGTGTGTGTGTGTGTGTCTGTGTCGATCTGTCCCACAATTTCACTGATGGAGTGAAAGCACATCTACTTGTAGCCCCTGCGATGTGGGTCTATATATTGTCCACGTGTGTGTGTGTCTGTCATGGGTGTGTCATGGGTGTGACTGATTAAGAAACATAATAACCACCTTTTTGTGCCAAGTGCCCGACATTTGATAACAAAACTTCAATGTGAACCAAATGCGAACTGGACACACCCCTAAATGTATTTAAACTATTCACCACTGGCCATGCATTTTAGATCACCAAGATAGAGCACTGTGTCTGTGTGTGTGTGTGTGTGTGTGTGTGTGTGTGTGTGTGTGTGCGCAAGTAAGTAAGTGAGAGTACATGCAAGTAGAAATCTGAATGAGATATTTCAAAGTGAAAATGAATTGGAATAACCTGCTAAACACATTAATCTCAGTTAGGCTGGGTGTTGAATGCTGTCCTTGATTTAAAAAACTTTGCATCTCACAGTGACCAATAGAGAGAACCTAGACTCTTCCGCGAGACGTCTGAGATGTCTCAGTTTCTAATTCTCTAATTTGATTCTAATTGTTTGGCCAGACGAGAAAGAGGGAGTGTGTTTACTAGAGAGGGTGCTGGCTCCTCTACTGACTGACCCCTTCAAGCACAGATGGGAAGGGTCTGTGTCTGCTCAAGCTACTGAACATGTTGTAGTTGTGCGGATATTGTGTGGATATTTCTGAATAAGGTCTACCTCTCTGTGTGGGCATGAGTGGGTTTTCAATGTGTGTAATACAAATTATAATGTATCTGTGAGTGAATAAAAACAGGAATGAGAAAAATGTGCATGTGTACAGTATATGAGAATATATGAAGGAGAGACAGAGAGTGTTCCAGAGGGACAGTATGCGGCTCACTCACTTCATCTGCTTGACGATGGTGCTCTTCCCCGACTCTCCAGCACCTGCAGGAGAAACCAAAACACACAAGGTTAAAAATACATTTCAGTCTCCCCGGCCTCCACATGAGGAATGTCAACAGCCAGCCAGCCAGCCGTGCAGATGACCACCCCCACTTCTTTACTCCACATCTGGACTGGAGCCCTCCACAACCCCCCCCCCACCCACAAAACACTGATCCCAGGTCTGCTAAGAAGCCCCAGACTGCAGCTGACTCTCCACAGTGCATTCCCCTCTGCCAGAGTGGGGTTAAGACAGTTCAAAAAGTAAAAAGACAAGTATTCCACAGACACAGACAATCATTTCCTTTAGACTTGTCTTCCGTATACATGTGTATATTAGAGATACTGTGTAATGGGCTACATCAACAATGAAGGTCCTCCAGAAAGGACAAAGATGAACAGCCTATACACAAGAATGATGCTCTGCTTAAGGTTCATACTTCAACCAAACACTCACATGACCAAACCATTAGCTAATCTAATGAACACACAGTAGAGCTTCAAGATTAATAAACGCTAGGTAATATATTTCCCTGCACCCCAAGCATTTCAGCACGCATCAGTGGAAGATGGATCGATCTTTCCCTTTGAGTGTGCCTGCAATGCAAGAACACGAGTGTGTGTGTGTGTTTGTGTGTGTGTGTGTTAAAGAAAGGGAAGCAGAGGGGTTATGTTCGGGAGTGACTGTCTGCTTGCTTTCATGTGCATGTGACTGTGTGGCTTTACGGAACAAGAGCCTTTTGCTTTAAATCAGAGTGTACAAACCATATGTGACTGTGTGTGTGTGTGTGTTTATGTGTAGACAACACACACACACACACACACACACACACACACACACACACACACACACACAAACACAAACACAAACACACACCCCGTGGCATTTTCCGTCTGTACATTTTATGAGGAGACCACACTCTTCCTTTGGCGGGGCGACTGCAAGGCATTCATCATCATTAGTGTTTAATAAAGGCATCTGAGGGCTTCTACAGACAGGAAGTGAGGCGCGCTCATTGCCCCGCTGTGTGTTTTCTTCCCATCGCCCATGGCGACAGCACAATGATGACGGCACACACAAACAGCAGCAAACAACACATCTCTGTCTGTGTGTGTCTGTGTCTGTGTCTGTGTCTGTGTCTGTGTCTGTGTCTGTGTGCGTTAGAGGGAAAAACACAAAGATGTGTGAGACAAACAGGGAGCTCAGCTGTCAAGCTCTACCTGAATGCCTGTCTGGATGTCTGCCGAGGCGCAGTATCAAATGTCAAAATAACAGGCTGTCCAGTGTGCACACAAGCGCGCACACACACACACACACCTTTTTATGATTGAGGGGATAAACACTAAACGCAATTGAGTGTAAGTGAGTATGTGATTATGTACTATGTGTGTGTAAGTGTGTGTGTGTATGTATGTACGTGTGTGTGTGTGTGTGTGTTGGATGGGGAGACTGGACAGATTATACCATCCCCTGAACCACTTGAATGATGACCTCAAACAGGTAATGAAATACGTCAGTGGACTGTCACACCTGACAAATGTTTCTCTATCTCTCTCTCTTTCTCTCCCTCAGACACACACAGACAGACATCAGAGGGCTGCCAGAGATGAAGTGCCAGCTCTGCAAATGTGTGTGTGTGTGTGTGAGAATATGTACAACCATGGCGGTTGACGGTCAACAGGAGGGCACTGTTTGGCATGCCCTCACCCCCCATGTTGAGGCTAGAGGAACGTTCCCTTTCAGCACCCAGGAGCTGCCCACTCCTACCCCTGGCACTGTGCCCAGCACTGCCACGGCAAGCGGGCACACATGCTCAGCTGTGAGGCGGGCAGCCCTGTTTCTCTCTCTCAGCACAGCTGCCACTGCCAGACACACACACACACACACACACACACACCTGAGGTACTTGCTACTGGTGGAGAGACTCAGGTGGAGGTCCAGAGGCTTTGATCTGATGTGTATCACACAGTCCTTATTACAGGGTAACAACACCATTATGAATACAGTGTGCCTTGTGACAGACCTTGTGCACATTATTCTCCAAACAACTTTGGAACATTTTGAGTAATGACAGCATGTGGAATAGCTTTTCTTATTAACTCTAGGCCAACGCTGGAGTTGGCATAGAGTTAATAAGAAATGGTCATGCTTTTATAAATAGATTATTAGTGTGTTGTACAATTAATCATTTAACAGTGTAGTTAAACGGTCCCAAGGGCTGTATGTAATATTTACCAGTTAGACAATGATGGACAGTAGAATTATAAATGTCTGCTTTAACTGCCGCTATGATGGTGAAATGTGAAAGGCAGAGAGAGCCTTTCTGACCTCATCCTGCCCTTGCGCCACAGTGTTTATGTTTATATCTTCTAGTTCTGTTTATATTTGCGCTTCCTGGTTATCACAGCAGGTGATGAACCCTGTGACATTTCATTTTGCCAGTGCCGTATCGGGGCGAGCGCCAGGCTCTAAAGTTCAGCTCCAGCAGGCTATCAGACTCACAGTGACACTAGCGCCCCCTCATCCCCAAACCCCCCCCCCCCCCCGCGTCACCTGCACCACCATCTCCTCTCCTGCCGGGTGCTCTCTCTCTCTCTCTCTCTCTCTCTCTCTCTCTCTCTCTCGAGAAATAGTGTATAGGGGAACCGATGAAATAAACACAATGACTGTTTTTAAATAGTCAAACTCTCCCCTCCTCTCTCGGCCTGCCTGCTGCATCAGAAGCCCCAGACTCCTCCATTACTCCTCAGCAAACATCACGGACACGAGCGAAAGCTCTTATCTGGCCTCCCTCCCTCCCTCCCTCCCTCCCTCCCTCCCTCTCTCTCTGATGCTACTGCTGCCTCCGGAGGGTAGGTGCAGAGGAATAAATCAAACAAATCAAAAATCAGGGAGAGGAATGTTTTCCTTTTTCTCTGACCTTCCCTTTACGCACAAACAGATACTCAGATGCACATGAACTCGTGCAGACACACACACACGCACAAACAATCTTCTCTCTTCCTTTGGTTGCTGGTGAGAAATTCCACACAGCCACTCAGCGTTCAGAGGGGCCCAAAGCAGGACGCTGACAAGACACACACACACACAGACACAGACAGACACTGCCTCGACCGCGTGCCGCTGTTTATATTCATGAGCCCAAAGCCCACACGGGAGTGTGGTGTGTGTGTGTGTGTGTGTGTGTGTGTGTGTGTGTGTGTGTGTGTGTGTGTGTGTGTGTGTGTGTGCTAGTGGAACAGTCCAATAGTTAAAGCAACGCTTGTGAATAAAACATAGCTTCCCTGAGAACAGGAAAGAAAGGACTCGGTGCCCTATGAGTAGAAAGCAGCGAAGTGCATCAGCTGTAGCAGCCTCTAGGAGTCAGCAGGCGGCCGACTGGCCAGACCACGCTGATGATGCCCGGGGCACTAACAAGGGAGAGGAGCTCTTACTCGCAAAATAATCTGGACCCTGCCATCATGAATCTCCCACAAGTTAATTGTCTGCTGCACTAGTCTTAATGATGGTGCAGGGAGTACTTTGTGTGGACAACAGGACACGTTTGAGTCTTCCATCCATGCAGGTTATTGGCTGGTTGAGCCCACACATCTTCCTCAGATAGGCCACTGTTTTTTTTGCGTATTTGAATAAGTCGTGATTGCCTTTGCCGAGGACATCGCCCCCTCTCACGTCCCTCCACTGAGCCGTGACTACAACACAATTCACCAATCGGAGCACAAAAGGTCGAGAAATCACATCACAGCGCCGAGCATCACCCGTTCGCCAAGACCTGCAGGCCACACGCTTCAGAATGCAGTCATTATCAGATAACAGAGACTAAGATTTGTGTGAATGCAAAACATAAAGACTTGAAAGGATACACACTTAAGACGCACACTCACAGACACACACACACACACACCTGTGGAGTGGGATCAACTGAGAACAATCTGCGCTGGTTGATTGGTGTGTGGGGACGGCGGAGTCTGTTGTATTGCTCTGCAGTCACTGTGGAGCTCATCCCAGACCGCAGCAGGGCATGCACACACACACACACACACACACACTTCACAGGAGGGCCTGAATATTTCATACCCGCGGGCAGGCAGGGGGGGCAAGGGCACAGCTACAGCTACTCACTCACACAGTTACACCCTCTCTGCCTCACACACACACACACACACAGTTACACCCTCTCTCCCTCTCTCACACACACACTCTCCCAGGCCTCACACACACAGCTACACATCCACTCTCTCTCTCACACACACACACACACCTACTCAAACACACACACAGCTACACAAACAACTACACACTCACTCTCTCTCTCTCATACTGTACACAAAAATATATAGTCAAACTCTCACACATACACACACACTCACAGTTACACACACTCTCTCTCTCTCTCTCTCTCACACACACACACACAAACACACACACACACACACACACACACACACACAGCTACTCAAACACACACACAGCTACACAAACAACTACACACTCACACTCTCTCTCTCTCTCTCTCTCATACTGTACACAAACATGAACACTGAGTACACACACATACTGATCTTACAAAGATCAAAGATCTTCTTCCATGTACAAACAAGCCCAGAAATGAAAGTTGCCATCTAATTTCAGACAACACACCTTCCATAAAGGGTAACCATTCATAACCCCTGTGGATTCAACACACGTCTTCTCTTTCCTCGGATTTCAGCCAAACCAGCCAATAGTAAAATATATCTGTCTACCCCCACAGCCATCTTCACATCTATAAAAATGAAAGGGTTTACCCATCTAGCCCACAGGCACAAGTGCTCTTTAAACGTCCACAGGTCTCTCATATAGAGAGTTATGGATTGTCCTGAGAGAGTTATGAATTGCCACTGATCTATAGAGGCAACCGATAGCTTGGAGCACGACACATCAAAGGCAAGAAACATTATCTTGACTAAGAGCTTCTTTGTGAACAGAGAAAAAAAGGCAGAGCAGCTCAGCTCCTGGCCAGTGTCTCAGTGTCTTCAGTAGTACGGTGTACTAAGAAGAGCACCACTGAGCGGTCAGGGTACACAAGAGATGGGTCCAGGGCTGAGGCGCTGACACGGAAGGAGGGGAGAGGAGAGAGGAGAGAGGAGAGAGGCTGAACAAGGAGAATGTGCCCAGTGGCAGGGCCGCCTGGATGATACTCATCTAATGGATTCATGGTTTATCTGAGAACACCACTCCTTTATCAGAGAGGACCCTTGAGGAGGGACAGAGAGACAGAGAGGGGGAGGGAGGGAGAGATAGGGAGAGGGAGAGAGGGAAGAGAGAGATAGAGAGGGAGAGAGAGAGAGAGAGGGAAGAGAGAGAGAGAGAGAGAGAGAAGAGAGAAGAGAGAAGAGAGAGAAGAGAGAGAGGGAAGAGAGAGAGAGAGAGAGAGGGAAGAGAGAGAGAGAAAGAGAGAGAGAGAGAGAGAGAGAGAGAGAGAGAGAGAGAGAGAGAGCATGTCAGAGGGTGCTGGATGCTGTCGACGCAGCCAGCTTAGCTAGCTGTGCTGATCGAGCAAAAAATTCTGATGTCCCATTAAGACTGGAGAGAAAGATACAGAGAGGAAGGAAGGAAGATAGAAAGAGAGAGAGAGACAGAGAGAGAGAGAGAGAGAGAGAAGAGTAGAGACAGGACACAGAGATAGGGAGGGAGAGAGGGACAGCAGACCTGCCAACCTTGAAGAATTTTTTTGAGTAGCACCTCGAGCCGAGAAAACAAAAATTGCTCACGTCGGCCTTCATGCATGCAGCAAAAAACAGACATAACCATACTCGCAAGACACGTTTTGGATAGCGACCCATCTTTAATGTTGAATATCTATCTAAACGGGATCCAATGTGTTCCTGAAAGTGCAAACTGAATCCTTTACAGTAGCTCTATAATGTTGACAATCTGTTTTAGAGCCTAACAATCCTGACCTATGAAAACCACTTGTGTTGATAGGCACTGATGTGGGCACTAGGTGAATTTACAATTGCACTCAGTGGAATATTTTTAGTTTCACAGCAAAACGGCAGCTAGGGGGACGCGAATTTGCGAGTGAACACTTGTTAAACTCACCTCATCAAGTCTTTCATTTAACCCACCGTTGTCGGAAGAAAAAATAACATAAAGAGAGGCCACTATACTTTGCCGGTCATTCTCACTTGTCACTTTCTCTCTGTATCTCATCCTCGCATGAATTAGCGGGAGATTCACATGCTCAAGGAGCTTTCCGGAGAAGTTGGATGCTCGTTTTGCGTAGTTTTAAGTAAAAAATCGAAGCGGCGTATTTTGATCTCAAAATGCGTGGTTGCTACGCAAAATGCGTACAGGTTGGCAGGTCTGGGACAGGCATGGAAAGAGAATCTGCTAGAGACAGTAAAGGAAAAGAAAGAGAGTGAGACTGCTTGTGTGTGGGAAAGAGAGGAAGAGGAGAGATGAGAAAGAGAGGAAGAGGAGAGCCCAGCCTGGGCAGCCTGATGAAGCCAGGCGAGACGTGAGGCTCAGGGCCCACTGGAGCTCCTCTGGGTCGCTGATTCTTCACCAGGGGGCCTGTTCTGATTGGTGTTCCCTCCCACCCTCCAGGTTCCCTTGGCGTAGGATGCCGTCCTCACGCGTCCAGGCAAGCCAAAGCCAAACCCGACACCCTGTAGCTCCGAACAGCACAAGAGCCTCTGATGACCCCTTATGCGGCACTAACTAACGGCCATTAAATGAGGATCAACACGGCCAAATAATGAGCCTGAATGCCTTATTAGCAGTCATGACTGGGCCTCTGTCCTGCGGATGTGGACGCTCCCAGTCACACGCTCCACAGGAGTCAGGCAGGGAGGACACTGTCTCTCTCAGAGCAGTGTGGCTCTCTGAGCAGTGTGGCTAAAGCAAATGGCCACCCTTATAGATGCCCCTACTGGGAAAGGTGCTGGGAGGAGATCAGGGGCGGAGGGGGAGGTGGAGGTTTTTTGGGGGGTATGAAGTTGGTTGCCTCGATACAGCAGCAGGTGAGAGGACCAAACTGATACATTCAACAGACATGAAGGCGAGGGGAGAGAATGAAGGGAACGGAAGAGGAGGCCGTAAAGAAGAGGAAGGACAAAAGCGTGAAAGAGGGAGGACGGAGGAGAAGGGCAAACAAGTGAGTGCGGCTGGTGCCACGCTCTACTTGTGAAGACCCTGGAGATTCCTAGAATATGAGACAAGTAAATACTACCCACTGCCTAGCAACAGACAGACACCAAGGCCAGCGGAGAGCTGCGGCTCTGACAAATGAAATACCCCACAGCAGGAGAGGATGGAGAGAGACAGAGAGAGAGAGAGAGAGAGAGAGAGAAAGAGGAAGAGAAAGAGAGAGAGAACAGAAGCTTCCTCTTGGGTTCGCTGGAAGTGATTAGGGAGGGATCAGTCATGTCTGTCAAGTGTCCTGTGTGGTTGAATGACTGTGGCAGAGAGAAGCCCTTATTGAACGAGGCCCATTAAGCTGATTGGTGAAGAGCGAGACCAATAAATCCTTTAACCAATAAAATGTCTGGAACTAATAGGGTGCTGCTCATCAGCAAATGCCTTAACTACTGACTTTATTAAACCTCAAAACTTTCAATCAAACTTTAATAAAAATAAAGGTTTCAAACTTCACCACTGACGCAAACATTAAAAGTCTTTTGGGAAGCTTTTTGCTAGACAGCAGGGAAAGTGGTGAAGAAATTGCTTCATTACCCTGCAGCCACGCTGCATATTAATCTGACCTGCCTGACGAGGGTTTGATTAAGGCCAGCAAGCAGAACCAATAACGCAGGCACAGAGAGAGGGGGGGGGGGGAGAGAGCGAGAGAGAGAGCAAGGAAGAGAGAGCGAGACAGACACTGAATTCTCAAAAGTATAGGTAGAGGGGGAGAGAGAAAGAGGGACAGAGAGAGAAAATAAGGTAAAGGGAGAAAGAGAATGACTGCAGAACAAACAAGGAGAGAGGAGAACAGAGGAGCAACAAGGGAGGAAATCTGCCAGGAATCGCCATATGTGTGGCAGCCTGTGTCTAGTCCATGTGTGGCGTGTGTGTGTGTGTGTGTGTGGCGTGTGTGTGAAATGGAGAAGGCAGGTGCAGTGGCTCACAAAGCCCGACTCTCGCCAGACACCCGTCAGCAGCGGATCGGAGTGTCCAAAATCTCCTGGCCAAGCGGGAGCAGGTCTCCAGGGCCGTCCGTCTGATCTCACCACATCTAATCGTGGGAGCAAATCAGCGCTGAAAGGCCCCCTCACGGGAGGGAAGGAGGGAGACACTCTGGAGGCCGCCCAGCAGCGCACCAGGGACAGATCTGCCACATCCACCCCCACCTCATATCCCCACACGGAGAGAGGAAAATAATATATCTCTTGCTATCACACATACAGTAGGAGTG
Source organism: Alosa pseudoharengus (assembly GCF_046254945.1). Lineage (NCBI taxonomy): Eukaryota > Metazoa > Chordata > Actinopteri > Clupeiformes > Clupeidae > Alosa > Alosa pseudoharengus. Next base: position 25,704,254 of record NW_027468837.1, read on the forward strand.
ATAAACGAAAACGGCTTAATGCACTACCACTGGCTTCTCGATCGCTCTCTGCCTCCATGTTAGTTCTGTGTCTTGGAGAATGTCGGCAGGCGCTGGCTGGTTCAGCTTCAACAAGTAACGGGAGACAAATTGGTCTCCCAGGAGGGAGGGCAAATAGCGACGGCGTTTCTGACCCTGGGGGAGAATCTGTCTCTCGCTAATTAAACTCTTAACAATTAAATAAAGTCAAATCAGCGACAGGAGCATGACCGTGCTTGTTATCGCTCCCGATGCGCATGGTGGTGGGTATTGATTATTTAATTTAGTGAGTGAGGCTGAGGATAAAAAATATTCCCATGTGGATCTAAGGATAACTTACCAGAGAAAGAGATATCAAGGCAGGGCGTCCTTGTTTGGAAGGTGATAGATTAAAAAATGAGTTTTCCTCCATACTGTGACATGGTCATCACTCAAATGACATAACCGTCTAAATGAAGTGACAGATCTCACACTAGTCCGCCATTCGTCTTAAGAACTAACATTTGCAGTACACTGGCAATCTGATCCGACTAAATCCATGCAGGGCTCGAAGACCTGCATGTTTCAGCCTGCCTAGACTGCTGCGGGATCTGTGTGGTGCAGGACTGGCCCTAATCCGGTCCAGCCTCTGTATCTAAATGACCTTGGGCACACGTTCATCTTCACTTTTATTTATACATAAAGCAAGGGGATAATCCTTGAACACTTGTTCAAAATAAAGCAGGGATTCATGGGAGTGGGAACTCCAGCAGAACCAGTTTGCAGCTGTGGGCTCTGGCTTGTGCTTTACAACTCAATAATTTCATCTGACACAACATGTTCGTAATAGAGCGGCTCAGAGCAGGCCTCTGGATGTCTCCTCCCGTCTTAGGAGTATGTGGTTTGGGTGGCGAGAGATTTGGCAAAGACGGCGTGTGAGCGGAGCTGGAACGACTTGACTTTATTTGTTACAAAATGCAGCGTCTGAGTAGCCTAGAAATCTAGACGCACCCTAGCGGCGGCAAATTAATTTGCTCAGCCTGTACGTCTAGTATCAAACCATAGGTATTTCTATTGGCTGACGCCGTGGACGTCATCCAATCACAGCGCTCTATTTTGTTATAGAGTCTTAAGGCGGGCTTAACAGGATAACGACAGTCCTGCGATGGTGAACAACAAGGAAGGTGGCTGAAGAGCGGTTGTTTGAATCGGCGTTGGCGTCAACTTTGGAGGAGTTGGACTTGTGCTTTTCTTTGAAAGTTAAGCAAAACACAGTGCACTTAAGTCATTCCTTTCGAAGAAGGATGTATTTGCCGTTTTGCCGACCGGATACGGATATGGTCATAGCGCTGGCCTATTGCATGCCTAGGCAGTTTGAAAGACATTTCTCTGCCCGCCCCTTGGATTAAGCGAGGTGAATGGTTCGATTCCAGACTATACATTTCAATGATATAGGATGGCCCGCCAGGCTAGCGTCTGAGTTGAACCAGAAGACCAATGCCATTTCATGTTGACAAGACGAACCATTACTGAATGCTAATCAGCCTTTCAGTATCTTACATCAGAAAATGAGGGGTTGACGGAGGCCGTGAGATGAACACTAGAGATGAGACATGCTAGTTAGAGTTGGAGCGGAACACAGTTTCCAGCTAGATGGCACTTGATGTATTTTTGATGAGATCTGTGTGTGTGTGTGTGTGTGTGTTTGTGTGTGTGTGTGTGTGTGGGGGGGGGGCGGGGGGGTGAACCCCCATGCAGACATGTTGACATGTGTTTTGGCATAATCACAGTCCACGGGCAAAGGCACGGAGCACAAATGGGACGGCTGTGCACATGAGAGCGTTCGTCCTCGGAGACGTCTGTCGGGCCGTCGGAGAGAAGTGTAACGGTAAATAAGAGAGAGGGAGGGAGGAGATCTCCAGAGCTGTGAAGGAAGTGATTAAAACGCCGCGGCAGAGACGTTAGTTAACATGACTGACAAGTCTGCCCTCCATCTAAGAGCGGGGCGGGAGAGGAGAGAACGCAGGGAGCAATAGAAAAAGAAGAGAGATAATGAGGGTAGAGAGGGGGACAGAGACTGATCGTTGGCTGTCTAGGACTCCAGCATTTTGTTGATGGCAGAGCAGAGTCCATTCATTCCCCATGAGACAGGATGATTCATTGGATACCAGACCAGCATTTGTCTTGAGCTACCACAATCTCTGCTCCGGTCTGCAGACAAGCTGCTGACAAACTAACTTATAATTACATAGAGGACACCAAGACCCACTTCATAGGCGTCCAGATGGCATGAAAACTGCTGAGAAGCAGCATGATATACGAACTCTTCTGTCAAGCGCTTTCAAAATGCCAATTTACCGTGTGGGTATTACGCAACATAAGCACTTAAGTCTTAAGAGAGCAGGTGGTATTATAACTCTGGGGTGTCACAGTGACTGACCCACTCCACTGGCCTACTCCCAATTATTTTCCCTGCCTATTGATTGTGTTTCTTCACAGCTCTAGTATGTCACTAAGCATGCTAAGAGGAACTATAGGAAATAAACAGAGTCTAAACATCCTGTGGCTTATTATGTGGCAGAGCAGCACAGACGGTGGCGTCCATTGTGTGCTCCTTGAGGGGATTTCGGTCTGCCGTTTCTTCACTTCCTCTTCCTGCTATGAAGGAATGCGTTGTCACACTGCCAAAGGACAGCGTGAGGAGAAGTGCTTAGCTCAACCCCACTGGCCTTTGCCATCGTTAGGCTGTGTGGGTGGGTGTATGTATGGATGTATGGATGGATTCAGTATCATTTGTGTGTGTGCCTGTTCATTTATTTAACATTTGTTTAGGGGCAAAAATAACTAATAATTGTTATTGCTTTGATGATATTGTAGTACAATACAGTACAGCAACAATGAAAGTTAGAAAGAAAAAAAGAAAGAAAAAAGAAAGAAAGAAAGCAACAAAGAAAGAAAAAAGGCAAGAAAGCAAGAAAGAAAGAAAGAAAGAAAGCAACAAAGAAAGAAAGCAAGCAAGAAAGCAAGAAATAAAGAAAGAAAGCAAGAAAGCAAGAAAGAAATCAAGAAAGAAAGAAATCAAGAAAGCAAGAAAGCAAGAAAGAAGCAGCAAACAGGGAGGAAGACCGAAAGAAAGGAGCCCCAATTGTGTGTGAGAGAAGAGAGAGCAGAAAGAAGACATACAGAGAGAGAGAGGGAAAGATGTTTCATCCTACTGAACACATGTGGTTTCTGGGGCACCATGCCCTCTGTTTACTGTTACTGAAGACAACAGAAAACAATCACATCAGCATGTAGGAAGCTACTTCCTCGTCACCATGGCGATGCGGCCCTGCCCATCCACTCATCCGTTCCTGGCAGCCCCTAGGCCCTCTCTCCATGTTATGGAAAGAAAGACAGGTGCATCAAAACAACGCCCGCTCATCAGAACAACATGCGCCCAGTCGGGATTCCAATGGCCACAGACCCCGCTGTCCCTTGCCTTGATCAGCCATGCATTAAACAACAAAATGGAAATCTCTCTAGGTAAATCCCTATGGAGAAACCCAGCTATTCTGTCTGCATGAATAGTTGATGGGAGTCGGTCCTTGAGCTACTGTCGGCCTTGGGGACAGAGGAGGGCGGATTGGTCAAGCAGGGCTCAGGGCCCCTTTCAGATGCTCGTCTGAATCTGTCGGCATGGCGGCGACAGATGCCATGGGCTCAGCTGGGGAAAGAGACTCGCACCCAAGGCTGGCTCAAAAACGCAAAACTGACAGGGCAGCTGTCATTTTCACAGATGCGAGGGGAAGAGAGAGAGAAGCCTGTGTCTTCTTCTCCTAGCAACCGCATCCATCACGGGATTGCTCCTGCCACCACTGGAATGATGCTCTCCCACCCGGCTCATCACGACACAGTGGAGCAGAGGAGAGGGAAAGACAGAGA
>NW_027468837.1:25710674-25765674 GCF_046254945.1 Alosa pseudoharengus
AGAATGAATGTGTGTGTGTGTGTGTGTGTGTGTGTGTGTTTAATGAGAGTACTGCCAGACAGTGACAGGAAGAGTGGAACGCTATGCTGTCCTTGGAATGCTGGGCAATCAGGGTGGACAATGAAAGAAGTTCCATTGTACAACTTCCAATTGCCCTGCATGAAATACTCCACAAACACAAACACACACACTTTCTGAATCCACACCTGGAGTACAATGGAAGAGAAAAATCAGGAGTTCTGGCAGGCATCATAGTTAGTGTGTTGTACTTGATTCATGTCCGTAATTGTAACACACACACACACACACACACACACACACACACTTGGCACACTGCCCATATGATCTCCAGAGCTGTTGCAGCTCAACAATTCAAGTCCACTTTGTTTACGTGAAGCGTATAACAATGGTCCCTCTCGGAGGTGCATCTGTAGCTTAGCTAGTAGAGCAGAAAGGGCTAGCACCACCAAGCTTAACTGCTGGAGAAAAGCGCTAACAACAGCAAAAGACTTAGAGAGCACATATTCTGATGGAGGGAAAATACATATATACTTATAAACATATATAAACACATATATGTGCTGTTCTCTAAGTAACATAACCATCTGTTATGGAATATCTCCATATCAAATGGCTGACCCAAAGGCTGTGTCAAGATCTGGCCCCGACAGAGATCGTTCACTGGTGCACAAGGACACTTAAAATTAGCTGCAGCCTAAGAGCATCTCCACTGGGACAGTGAAATCTTTTTCAAGAGGAGTTTGCAGAGCTTCATGGAGCCCCCTGCTCAGCAACAAGAGAGACAGAGGGACAGATGGAAAGCATGTATAATTGATGGCGACAAAATGAAACTGAAACAGTTCATCAAACCTGATACCTGCTATTCACTAGGATGACTTAATCTCCTTAACAACAACAATAACAACAACAACAGCAACAACAACAAAATCTTAATCAGGCACTCTGAGGCAACTATAGGTGTGCCTAACAGATGTGGAAAAAAAACATGATGCTTCTTTTTTTTTACGCTGAATGCTATTACATGAAGTAGGTCAGCTGTTTGACGTCACAGGAAGCGACACATAAAGCTCCTGCCTCATGGGGACTTTAATCAGCTCTCGTCTCCACTAGTCTATGAATGTAAATGAGCAGAGAAACGCTTCTGATGTACACATTGCACCCCATAGCCTCCGTCGCCCCAGGGATGCTTCCCAATGGCACGTTACACTTTCATTTCGCTTCCATTCAGTGAGCACGCGCTCTTATCGACAGCCATTTGAAGAACAGACGTATACGTTTCTTCTTGTGCTGAATGAATATCAGAGTCAATATGCAGAGTGAGCAAGGCAGCTTCATCTGAGGCTCATACAGTAACCATGTGTGACGTGCCAGGCTGGAAAGCACAGTATCTCATGGAGCATGGAGATTGACGTGTGATTAAAAACAGCTCTCTGGACATTGGGTCAATGAGAGGCCATTCTAAGAGAGAGTGTGTGTGTGTGTGTGTGTGTGTGTGTGTCTCTGTACTTGTATGTGTGTACGTTTCTGTGTGTGTTTTGAGAGGCCAGTGACTTCATAATGGGGTAATCCGCCCATCCATCTGTTTAATCAGGAAGTGGCCATTGAGGTCAGAAAGCCCCTCTACCACTGGCTATTTAGGAAGGGCAGCGCCACTCTGAGGCTCTGGGTGCCTGTGTGATATGGCCAGGTCATCAGGGGCCAGCTTGAACACGGAAAAGAGCCCCTGCCCTAAGCCCTCAACATTAAACAAGTTGAGAAGAGGAATGCATGGAGAGCTCAGAAGAAGGGTTTCAGACTGGTTTGATACTTTCCACAATACACCTATACACACACGCACCCGCACACACACACACACTCACACTCACTCACAATCCTGAATGGTGCTGCATGCGAACATGCCCGCAGCAGTGTGAGGCTTTCCTGTCACCTCTGTGGTATTGTACTACCTCAGGAAACCCGCGTCTGCATCCGTGACCAAATGCAGAAAATGGGGAGAGTTCGCAAAACCACACACAGGCCGCCGGGTATCTGGGGCACGACCTCTCCGCACAGGAAACCTTCTCGATGGAGAGTTAGAAATGAGGCGAAAAAAGGGTCAACTGAACCAGAGTTTCCTGAAATACCAGCCTACCTTAACGAGGACATGCCCACTTAAAAGTGCCACTTCTACAGCAATGATGTACAGTACACACAGAGCAGAGCCCAATTCAACCCAATATAGCCATGCCAAGGTTTGAACTAACCTTAAGAGAACCATAAACTAACGTTCCCTAAACGTTCTGTGTTAGTGGGGACCCCACCACCACCTCAACACCCAGCCAACCATTTATTCCAATCAGGGTCACTCAAAATGAGTACACAATGTCTAATCTGATAAAACAAGTCGACGACGACGACAACAACAACAACAACAACAACAACAACAACAATAACAATAATAACAACAACATCATCATCATCATCCCACCCCTCCACCTCCTCCTCTCCTCTCCTCTCCCAGATGAGTGGGAGCTAACGATGGAAATGCACCCTCCCTGCATTATACATACGTCCATTAGTGTGCTCACTTCCTGCCGAAGCACGGGCAGAGCCCATGTCACACTCCAGGCTGAATTATTGATAATGCGGGAGGCAAACAGTGGAGGTGGGCTGGGGGGGGGTCGATCTTTGTCAGGTTGGTAACAGAGCAAGTGAGGGAAGGGAGTGGGAAACTGGTAGATTATTACAACTGGAAAAGATAGGTTGAAGTTGTGTGAGTGTGAGTCTGTGTGTGTGTGTGTGTGTGTGTGAGAGAGAGAGTGTGAGTGTGAGTGTGTGTGTGTGAGGGGGTGTTGGTGAGTGACATGATTATATATCACCACGTTACAGAGGGGAGTGGTTTTTTAATGAAACTGGGCAGAAACTGCAAAGTATAGGTCAGAGGATAATGTCTAAGTGACATCCCAGAAAATTAATTTCCATTCCCTGCTATTTATTCCTTTGACCATAGCAAACCAATTACAGTGGCCTTTGCTATGATGTGGACATAGCCTATTAAAGTTAAAAGCCTGACCAGTCCTCATAGGGTGTGTGAGTGTGGGGAACGGTGCATCTACTCTAAGGACAGACACATACACTAACAGAGAAGTGTGCACACACACACACACACACACACACACACACACACACACGCACACACACACACACACCTGGGTCTAGAGGTAATTAATCTAGCCTGAAAGGCCATCTATCAAAGCCAAGGGTGCCAAGGCCATCTGGACCAGGCACCGGTTTCACGGGACACTCCTGCCACCAACACAAACTTCTCAAGTCTTGAAGTCTGGCAGGAGGAAAGCCAATGCCAGAAAACAAACTCCCAGAACCACCCAGCACTAAAAAAAAACCCTCCTTTTTACACATCTACTCGTCTGCATTATAATAAAAGACAAGAGTATTCCTGTACGGATTTACTTTCAATGTGAAGAGAAGCGATCACGTGAGTGTCCGTCACTATAGTTAGACCAGGACAGAAACTGGAACCTAGAATTTCTTTTTCAAAAGGTCTTCCGACAGGAAGCGCACTTCGCATCGCCAGTGTTGTAATGCTCACTTTCATCTCGTCTTCAAAGCAGGAAATATTAATAAGACATCGTCCTCAATATTCTCACCCTCACCCAAGACTCTCTGAGGGCTTCACAAGAGGGAGAGGGGGGAGAGAGGGGTGTGGGGGGTGGGAGAGGGAAGTAGATGGAAAGAAAGAGTGTAAAAGAAAGCAAGAATGTAAAATAGGAGAGAAAGAGTGCAAAAGCAAGCAAGAATGAAAAAAAGAAGAAAAAAAGATCAGTTTCTTTACTCCTGCACATCCCTTAGTACAAAGAGCCACAGTGAGTATGTTTGCTGTTGCTAGAGGGTTTTATGTGTAAGATTGGCAAAGCAAACACAACAAATCCTTTTTTCTTTCTCACTGAAATCCTTGGGGATAGATAAGTACACACACACAGATGTGTTTTTTGGACCCTTTTCAGGAAACACCTTTAGTGCTCAGGCGGTGAACCGGGCCTTGAAAAATCACACACATCTCCCGAGTTGTCAAGACATAAGCGCAGACACCAGGTGGACTTTTTGTATTGTGCGTCACTCATGTCACACTGTGTGACTGTGCTGTCGGTGGCCAGGCTCATCAGACAGCTGCAACCTGCTATTTAGTCCCACATGTGGTGGTTCAAACACAAAACCAGCACATCGATCCTTTCTCCCCATTGATTCTAGTTGGGGCCGTTTTGAGGCACACTGATTTCAGTTGGGGCTGTTTAGATTTTTTCAAAAATCTTCACTGAAAATGGACATGGGGGGTGTGGTCGGCGGGCTGGTTCTGTGTCCCGACTGACGGGCATCGGGTCCGGGACGAGGTTTACCGACCACCTGCACGGCTTCATTACGGGATTGAGGAGCTGAGCCATGAACAATACTCTTGATGTGATGTGCGGGAGGCGGCACTCTGTTGATGCCACCTGCTGGGAGCAGGTCACTGGGGAGGGTGGCGGCGGAGGCCTGGCAGTTGTTTGGGTGTCTAGTGCACTGGACCATATAAACTAGCATTAGCAACGGCCAGGGACCACATTAGCGCCCAGTAATGATTAGATAAAAGGAAACAGCGACGGATGCGTCTGAGTCATTTCTCGTCTAAAGGGAGAAGTTGTTGAAGGGTGCTGCTTTGGATGGGCACACACACACACACACACACACACACACACACACACACACACACACACACACACACACACACACAGGAAGGCTGATGCACATCACATGATATTGGGATCACTGAGCATGATGAAATAAAAACATGACCATTGTTGAAAAATGTCAGCAATTCTGGCTTGCTTCCAGGAACGTGGTGCAATAATCTTGAACTGTTTATGTTACAAAGCCATGCTTTAGCTTGAGATTTATAGGAAGCCCAAGGACACAAAGCTAAACAAAACAAAAAACAATTCAATCAATTTGACACACACAGTATTGATGGTGCACAAACAAATAAATAACCTGTAGCAGATGTTGTTCTATCCTTCCAGTTTATAAGCACACACAGGTGTACAAATGTAGAATTTTCTTTTGAAGTATGGTTACTGAGAAAAACCTTAGTGGGACCAAGGAGCAGCCATAAAATAAAGAGAAGTGTGAGTAAACCCCCCCCCACACACACACACACAATCTGAAAAACCTAGACGAGAACAGAAATTCAGACAAATCTTCCATATCACACCGTCCCCGTTTTCACACAGCATGAGTCACGTTTCATTTACGTCAGCCCTGGTGCAGCGCTCACACAGGTGGACTGTACTGCCCAGCCATGCACCCCCCCCTCCCCTCCTCCTCATCTCTCCACCGTCAATCAATATTTCATCCTAGTCATTCCTGTTCCCGTTAATCTGCCAGGTCCTGTTTGGTTTAATCTGTCTGGATTCCCCCCCACCCCAAGGTGACGAGATGACAGGCGGATCAACTGTTCTCTGATGTTAGTGGTAGTGGTGATGTGTGGTGGTGGTGGTGGTGGTGGTGGTGGGGGTGGGTGTTGTCTCTCAGTGGGCACAGCTCTAGCTAGTCTCCAACCTCCACACCTCCACCCTGTCTTTCCACACATCCATAAGAGGTGTTAAAATGCCATATAAGCCCTTAATTGGCCCTTTCACAGCAATAACCCCACACAGCCTAACAAACACACGCATACAGACACACACACACACACTTAGCTTAGCTTAGTTGTTAGTGAGGTTTCAAAGGGTGATTATGCACAGACAGAGAGACACACACACAGACAGACACACACACACACACAAACACACACTTTGTGACTGTCAGCTAAGCTTAGTTGTTTGTGTGCGTTCACAGGCTGCCAGCGAGAGAAGCAGGTGTTATTTTTACCCTCTTGATGACATTGAACACGACACTGGGCACGCCTTAGCAGCCCCCCCCCCCCCCCATCTCAGGGCTGGAGACTGCTGTGCTGCACAGGGATGTGTGTGTGTATGTATGTGTGTGTGTGTGTGTGTGTGTGTGTGTGTGTGTGTGTGTCATCCTGAGTAGTCACTCTGTATTGTCCTCATTTGTGTGTTGTGAATGTGAAATGAACAATAGGGAGAGGGGAGAAGGATGAGGAGGATGATGGTATGTTCTGTATGTTTCTGACTTGAGACGTACACAGCGAGTAACAACAAGTAACACAAATGCACATCAAATGTTCTCTTTTCTTACTGTCCACTTCTCAGTGGCCTTGTCAGTGCCCCTCTACTGATCAGCTACATTCATCTTAGTTGAGGACAACAGACTGCTACTCATCACACACACACACACACACACACACTCTCACGATCCTCTTGCCGATGTGTGTGTGGAGAGAGAGGAAGAGAGCAAGGGAAGCAGAAGGGATGAGGTGGGTTCAGAGCGTGAAAACAACAATATTGAATTTTTCACAGGCGAGTGGGAGGAACCAGGACTGCATTAAGAGCGCCGAGTACAGACTGACCCACTTTGCGCCCGGAGATCATAAACCCTAAACACCTCCATCATTTATCTCGCCTAGGAACTTTGCTGGAAAATAAACAGGCCCAGGCATTTATGGCATGACAGAGGGGGGGGGAAGGTGCCATCAGCTCAGCTCAGTTATTAGCCTCTTAGAAACTTCACCCAAATGAGGCGTCTTGAGATAAGAGATGCACCAGTGGTTCAACAGGTGATCACACAGATCACCTCCCAATGATCCACACTGTGGTTCTGTGCCATGTCTCAAAACATACTACACACCCAAACTCTACATTTTTAAAACATCAGAAAATGTTGCCAAACATGCCCCTATTGAAGCCTGTCTGCTCAGACACAGTAGCAGGTGGCAGGTGGTTATTGTCCTGCGTTCTTAGACCTTTGCACAGAGGAGAACTTCGCACATCCAAGTCTCCCTGCTTCTGCTCCGCCAGGTGCTTTGACATTTAAAACGGCCCACTTCCTCATCAGCTCAGCCTCTCCCTGACTCACACAGCGCTGGCTAAGTCCAAGAAATGAATCTCTGGCCGGCTCTCTAGCCAGCACCAGCGTTCCCTTGGCTAAGGCTGTCAGCTCTAGTCCCCCCCCCCCCACACACACACACCGTTGTCTTACAATATGTGCCGCCTTGTGGATCACCGTGATCACCGTGTGTGTGTGTGTGTGTGTGTGTAAGGAGGGGGGGGGGGGGGGGGGATTGCAGTATCCATTTACCATCCACTGATGAAGAGGATGCCTTGAGCATGCAGCCAGAGGATACTTCATTTGTGACTGACCAAATTAAATTATTTGTAATGAGGCAAAACTGCCTTCTCTAAAGCCTTTCCATTATTCGGTCCTTGGAGGAGCCTACTTGTGCCTTAAGAGAGCCAGACAGCCACAGAAACACAGAAAAAAAACAAAAAAAAACAGTGGCTTCAGGGCATGTAATGTACATGAAGATGCCCGTGTACAGTGCTAGCCTCCAAAGCGAGCGTTCCAGGAGAGCGCATCCGTTTTTTCTCTGCATGATTATTCGCAACCTAAGCTGCAGTCAGGGTGCTGGTGTACAGTCAAACATCTCAGCATAGCAGCACAGCTCATTTCTCACAAAGAATTTCCAATCTGAGCACAGAGAGAGAACTTAATTAATCTATTAGAAAGAGAGAGAACGCGAGAGAAAGAGAAAGAATTAAAAAAAAGAAAGAGTGAGAGAGAACCTTCAACACCAGCACAGATAGGAAGTTTAGTTCGGCCACCAGGTTACTGTGGCAACCACTACCCAGTCCCCTTTCATATATATATAAAAAGTGACTTCAGCCTTGCACCCTTTTACACAATGTTAAAGAAAGTGCAATGAAATTCCAGCATCCAGATGCCAGGAGGACCAAGATATAGTGACCCTCTACCTTATTTGAAAATCTGAAGCTAGTTTTTAAGTTATGTGAGCGAACACATACACACTCACAAAGACAAATGGGTTATGGGAGTCAGGGACTACACTACAGGTACTGAACCATACAGGTGCTCGCCCCTTCTCATACCTGGACATATTTAAGAGGAATCTGCGAGGAGAACCACACCCTCCCACACTCTCCACCAACCATCCCAACATCCAGCGATAACATCCAGCCATCCATCATCCACCCCTCTCCTTACCGACAATCCTCCTCTTCCCAGAGCTTCCTCGTTTAGCCCAGATCTGAGGGCCAATAAATCTTGCCCTTCTCGCTCCTGACTCAGGCTTTCGGGATGCGGCCATAAATAAAGCCAACTGCTTCCAACACCAATTAGGGTCTGCTTTAACTTGCATGGGAGCAATAACCTCTTTCCCACTCACCTCCCTATTTCCTAGCCCACCACTACGCTCCAACCGAGCCCCCACCCAGATTGTGAAATTACAGTGACAACAAGGCCTTGTGCGGAGTAAGCCATTTATGCTCGCCACAGCACAGAGAGCCAGATGTACAGTGCAGCGCGTGGCGCAGCTCAGCTCAGCCAGCTGTCTGCTGAGAAACATAAAAGAGACTGTGTGTGAGTGTGCGCGTGTGTGAGTGTGCGCGCCTGTGTGTGTGTGTGTATACAGTATGTGCACGCATCAGTGCACAAGCGTGTGTGTCTGTGTGTGCGTTTAGAAACATTAGGGTGGTCCTTATTTTTCAACTTTTAAAAGTTCATGCTCTCACCCCACCAATATGTTTGAATAAATACTTTTTGATTGATATCCTAACACATTTAGAGGGTTATATGTATGTGTGTGTGTGTGTGTGTGTGTGTGTGTGTGTGTGTGTGTGTGTGTGTGTGTGTGTGTGTACCTGTGTGTCTGTACATCCACTGCATAGATCAGGCCCATGAGTCTCATGCCCTGAGGTGCAGTAAACTGGCGTTCATCACTACACAGCGCACACAAGGCGTCTAGCGGGCATTTGTGCTGACCCCTCTACTCCCTCCTGGGGCCTGCAGAGCCTCCCATCTACAGCCCAACAGCTCCGTCAGGCAGAGCCACACACACACACACACACACACACACACACAAACAACACTGAGGCTCCCTGACCAAGCTTCAAATGACCAGACCTCTTTATGTCTTCTTCTGTCGCATAGAGAGAGAGAGAGAGAATCTTTTCATTTTTTTGCTACTTCCTTCTCCCATCTGTTCCGTTTTCTCCTGCAGAAAGAAGAATCTCTCTCTCTCTCTCTCTCTCTCTCTGAACAGAGTAAGAGAATACATTTTTCTTCTGACTCTCCAGAGAGGGAGGGGGGATGAAGAGGGGCTGGCGAGGGGGTAGGAGGGGGGGGGGGGCAGCAGCAGCAGCAGCAGCAGCAGCACTCCACACCTCCATCTTTACAGCCTAAGGCGAAGCGACAGAGAAACCAGATGGAGATGGAGGAGGAAGAGAAGGAGGAGGAGGACAACGCTGAATGCGACAGAGGCTTTAGGGCCCATCCTCATTAGCTCTCAAAGCTGAGGGAAAAGCGCTCTCAATGTTCGCCTGGACTCCAATATCTCCAAGAGTTAAAACAGAGATACAAGAGAGTCTCCTCCACCCTGAATGACTAACGGGAGAGACACTATTACAGGTGTCCACTGCTGCAGCATGCCACTAACCGAAGATGCTCATAAGACAAAGACCATTGTTTCCACTCCCTCACATATGAGAATGAAAGGTGCAACTCACCTATGCTGTAAATTGCTTTGGGGTAAAAGGGGGTATTTTCAATGAATATAATCGGATGTATTTGTTTCAGGTAAATTGCTTAGGAGAACATATCTATTTGGTCTCTGAATGGGTCTAAGCTACCCCGATAAAAGCCGAGCAAGCTGTCAGTGACTCTGCTTCATGGTGACCGAGTCTTACGGCACTTGACATAAATCTGAAATGTGAACAGGTGGGGCAAGGCACAACACTGATGGAGAACCGATGGAGAAGCCCTGAGAGTGTGGCCGCGCAACCGGGAGAATGAGGCCGGCCCGCTCCACTATTCATCAGCCATAATGCCACCTCCTCCGGCGCAATAAATCAGCGCGGAGAAGGCAAAAGAAACATTACAACACATTACAAATGGCTCTCAGCGTGTGTGTGCGCTCCCTCTCCCTCACTCCCTCCCTCGCTCCCTTTCTCCATGTTTCGCTCAGCCTTTCATTTCATCTCCCACAAGCCTCTGGCGACTTCATTTTCATGACAAAAAGTCAAAGAGAGAGAGAGAGAGAGAGAGAGAGAGAGAGAGAGAAAGAAAGAGATGGGAAAAGGGAGAGAAAGAGAGAAAGGGATGAGGAAGAGCATGGGATACAGAGAAAGGGAGGGAGAGAGAGAAAAAGACTAAAAGGAATCAGAGGGACAAAACAAGAGGAAAAACAAGAGCGAGTGAAAGGAACTGAAAGGGAGCCATTCAGCTGGGAATTGTGGGATAGCGCAGCCTCCAACGCAGTAGTGGTGTGGGGTACTGAGCAAGCTGGTGGACACTGGCCCAGAGCCTAGCTGGCCCACAATCCACTAGGGCATGGCACAGTCCCTCCCCCCTCCATCCCGCTCACTCTCTCCCTCCATCTTTCCCTATTTCACTCCGTCTTTCTATCGCCCTATCTTTCTATCTCCGTTCAAACCGCTCTCGCTCCTTCTTTCTCTCATTTTCTCTCATTTTGCTCACTAGTCTGTCCATTCTCCCTCTGCAATCACTCTTTCCTCCATCTCTCTCTCCATCTCTCTCTCCAATAGAAGAACAGAGGGCCCTTTGTGTGAGCAGCTCTGCTCCTGAACCTCCATGTCCTCCAGACCTCGCTCTGGCTTTGTCTTCTTTTCTTCACTTTGTTTATTCCACTTCCTTTCACGAGGCCTCCCTCACTCCCCAGCTGACCACAGCCATAGGACAGGGCCTTGGTGTGTGTGTGTGTGTGTGTGTGTGTGTGTGTGTGTGTGTGTGTGTGTGTGTGTGTGTGTGAGAGAGAGTGTGTATTGGAGAGGGAGGGGGGTGCTCAAACATGCAAGAAAGAATAAGGGATAGAGAGACAGGGAGAGGGACGGTGAAGAGAGACCCCAACAAGAGCGAATCCTGACAGTAATTTTCCTCCTTCCTTTTCACGCTCTCCCGCCTTGCGTTTATCCTATTATCTTACTTGCTTTCATCCTCTCTCTCTCTCTCTCCATCTCTCTGTTCATCACTCCTCTTTCACACACACACACACACAACTTTTCAAAGCCAAGCACAAACAAGCGGGTAGCAGTGATTCACCACACACTGTACCTCAATAGTTGTAGCAGCTTTGGGACTGTCAGGTTGACAATTGTCAAATTGTATGTGTGTGTGTGTGTGCGCGTGTATGCGTGCGTGCATGAGAGTTGAGAAAAACTGGCGCTGAAGGGTTAAACTGAGAAATGTCACACCTAAAGTGTTTCATGGCATACGTTTATGTAAAGTCTGAAACACGCTTTGGTGGTCTTGATTGAGTAATAAACGGTAGTCATTCATTCATCAGAGTTGGTGATCAGGTGTGTGTGTGTGTTTGTGTGTGCATGTGTGTGCGTGTGCACATTGAGGAGTTGCATGTGTAGACACATTGTGAGAGGTAATGAATGTGTGTGTTTGTCTGGGAGAAATTGAGAGAGTAATTAGTGTGTGTGTGTGTGTGTGTGTGTGTGTGTGTTTGTGTGTGCTTGCTTGTGTGCCTGTGCGTGTGTGTTCCAGGTGGTGTTCTGGGGTAAGAGGAAGCAACACCTACACTCTGAGCAGCTGCCAGCATTCTCTACTACACTGAGCAGCCTACCTCTCTAAGACACCACCCATCAACACACACACACACACACACATACACACACACACACACAACTGGAACAAGGCCTTCTGTGGTACCTCACAGCCTAAACAGACCTGTTTGCTTTCAAAACACACATGGCAACGCTCCCGGTGATAAGCACCATGGCAACGCGGCGGGATCGCATTAAGGCCCGCTTCTGCTGCTGCAGCCCCTGCCTAGTCTCCAGCCCCCGTTGCCAAATTAACGCACCGCCGAATATATACAGCGGGGTCCAAACTCAACCATTTAATGAAAGAAAAAGGGGACAATAAAGACGGCTGAGTCACCCCCCCCCCCCCCCCGAAGGCGGTGAGCAAATCTGCAGCTCTCTCGGGCAGATATAATGAACCCCCTCATCAGCGGTGCGAAGCACAGTGGCCAACGGAGGGCAACGTCTTCTGAAACAATTACGGCAAATGGTGGGAAACAAAACGGCCATTGTTCGGATGGAAAGTGTGCTGGAGAAGCACCCTTAAACCTCAACACGTATTTACACAGATTGCCTGAAACACTGAGCAGAAACAGGGGAAAGACACAGAACGGTGAGGGTTTCTGGAGTAAGAAGACGCCGTCCCTCCTCCACACCCCCGCCATGCCACAAGCCCCGAGAAAAGATTGAATCGTTTAGAGCGATATGGAGTAGCTGAGCGTTTTGTGTGAGGAATCTGTGTGAGAGAGAACGAGAAGCAGGCAGGCTGGCTGGCTGGCTGTGCTGCTGACGTTGATAGCACAGAATGAGTTGGCAGGGGAAGAAGTCCTCAGACAAAATACATTGTCATGCTAACAAAGGCAGGAGAGAAGCACTTCCTCCACACATCTGCAGGCTCCATACTAACCAGATAGATAGATAGATAAATAGATACTTTATTGATCCCCAAGGGGAAATTCAAACACACCACCCAGGTTCTGCAAGTGCAGTCGGGCTCCATACTAACCACCCAGGTTCTGCAAGTACAGTCAGGCTCCATACTAAATGCCAGGATGCAATCAGGTACCTTATCACGGCTTCTGTTGTGTTCTGGGGGCAGTAGAAATGTCTCCGTTCTGTCCTTATAAACAGACTTCCTCTTTCCAGCATGAGCAGCTAGACAGGAATGCAGCAGAGGAACCTGGCCCTGGTTCCTTGTTCCTCTCTCCCAGTTGGGTTTGTACAACTTTGCACGGAACTCTACAACCCATCTTTCTGTGAGTCTATGAGGCAATCAGGATCTGAGGAGATGTCTGTTTGAAGACCTACCGATCCTTAAACAGGGCAGTTTCCTCAATCTTTCAATCATCCACTTTAAAAAGTTGGCTGGTAAATTTCTCCATTAACATTAACAGGGGCGCTGCTCAGAAACTAATGAGGATAGAATAACATCTTGCCATGCACACGCACGCACACACACACACGCACACACACACACAAGGACAGTAGAATGAAGGGGAGGACTAGACGCTCTTAAACTGCAGGCGAGGAGGAAATTAGAGGTGCAGTCTCTCTGAGCCAACAGATCTCTCGCATGTGCCCATGAGCTCTGGATCAACTACAGAGGAGATAAAAATAGCCACCCCCGTCCTCCTCTTCTGTTTCCCCTCTTCATCCTTCTCCTTCCTCCCCTCGTCTCCTCATCGACGCCCCCACAGACCCACCCACACACACACATACACACACACACAGAATTCACACAGAGGGTTGATGCAGCTGTCTTTCAACTCTGTAAGATCAATCCGGCGACACGCCATGACGTGAGAGTGGGGAAACAGACTCAGTTCTCATTCTGTCTCATTCTCTTGGGTTGACGAACTGACAGAAGTAGAGATCCCCCTTCACAGAAAGGGGCTTGATGGAAGTCTGCAGAAATGTGGAATGTGTGCATGAGAAGAAACACTAATAAAAAAAAGAATCCAGCCAATCTGCATGAATGTTACGGAACATACTGTACCATCTTTCATATGAATTTATACCACTGCTAGGTTGAATTTCCCATTGTCATGCGTTCTTTAGAACGTGTAATAACTTAGGAAGTACTGTAGCTCCAGTTTTTTGGCAGTATCACAATTCTCCGAATTTGTTGTGAAGTTTAAATGAACGGTCACGTTGCATCAGAGCTGTAAAATAGCAACGTGCAGACAGAGAAATAGCAACATTGTAGCATATGACAGAGGTGGCTTTTCGCTAGTTACATGGCAGTAGGTTAAGTAAAATAGCGATGTTTCAAAGTTAAAAGGTTCAGAGTCCTGGGATATGCCCGCTTGACTACGAGAGAGATGGAACTCACGACTGGCCTTTTGGCCATTGCAACCATCAATTTAGAAGTAGTAGCGGCAGTTTGTCCTGCAAGTTGAGAAATGAGTTGATATGTGGCGGAAATAAGTAGTTCGACAGACAAGACAGTTTTAGCGATTGTTTAAATGATTACAGTAAATGAACACAACACAAGTGGCAACAGTGGTATAAGCGGGATAATGGACTCCACGGCATTTGGTTCACAGAAATAAATGCACTTACAAGGTGTGAACGCCTTTACCACCTCAAACGTGCATTTCTTTCTGTAAACCGAACGCCGTGTCGTCCATTATCCCTTACATAATAACCGGACATGGTCTTTTATATGAAGATATAAACATCTAATGTTTTCATCCCAACATCAAGCAGTAGGATATGTGGTATGCATCTATACACAGTCGATTGGACATGAATCTGAGCAAAGCTCTCCTATTGTGAGCTTGTCCGCTGTACCTGTGTAGAGGTGCAGAACATACAGATCTCTATTTTATGTCACATTATAGGAGGGGAATCAAACCAATATCTCTGCAACTGATGACATTAGACATGACATCACAGGATATAACAACCATCATTAAAAAGTGTTAACCACAAACACTGCAGTGGTTAATGTTACAGAAATATTCAAAATCAGAAAGTCCCTGTGTGTGTGTGTGTGTGTGTGTGTGTGTGTGTGTGTGTGTGTGTGTGTGTGTGTGTGTGTGTGTGTGTGTGTGTGTCACAATCTGTGAGTTACCTTCAGGTGTGAGGGGTGTGTGGTGTATAACAACTGACTCAGAACCTGCACTTCAACTGCAGAACTGCACTTCAATAAACCAAACTTCCCTATCAACAATTCAGTGACGCTTACACATGTCCACACACACACCTCATCATCATAAATGATGAGGTGTGTGTGTATGTGTGGCAGGCCATGCACAGATCTTAACATTTTTAGTAATGTTTAGTGTACAGGATTGTGTATCATTTACACTTTAGTGTAGGCGAGTTTGTGCATTCACATATAAAAACTAGCTTATTACTGTAAATTGCTAGAAATAAACAGCACACATGAATCAGACAAACACACACACACACACACACACACACACACAGACAAAGTGGAACAAAGTGAAGAGGCACCCTGATACAGGGCACTTTGCTTAACAGGTTCCTCTTCTGGCAAAGATGACGCTACTGTTGTGGGTAGCAGATAAAGTACCAGCCCAAGTCAGGAACAATGATGCAATGAGGTCTTGCATCAAGTTTGCCACACACACCGAAATGTTTCGGCTGGTGAGTGTTTTACTGTGTAATACCTGGGGAACATTCTAATCCAGACTCTTGAGAAAGTTCTAGTGGAACACCATAGAGTTCAAAGCATACTGTAGGTTCAAATTGAAAGAGGGAAGGAGGACAAGAGAGAGGTAGACCAGACAAGGGTGGAGAGAGTGCATGGCAAACATACACTCTTCACTCTCCTTTTTACCAATTAGCTGGTATATTGAAATAGAAGCTCATTCATTGTGAGGAACAGTAACAAAGGGAATTTCAGGAAAAGATCTGATAACCCAAATCTCTCTCTCTCTCTCTCTCTCTCTCTCTCTCTCTCTCTCTCTCTCTCTCTCTCTCTCTCTCTCTCTCTCTCTCTCTCTCTCTCTCTCTCGCTCTCTCTCAACCCCAAACAACACTTCCTGACTAACAGGAAGTCAGTTTGAGCACCACACCCTGCCTTTCCTGTCCTCAGTGCCAAGTCTGAAACACAGCCTTCAAGTTCCTTTTTTTTCTGTCTCTCTCCCACCCTCTCTCTCTCTCTCCCAAATCACACCATCCCCTACCCCTCTCACTCCCTTTTTTACAGTCTTTAGTGGATCAACCTTTTCATCCACTGCTGATGCTGATAAAACTAAGCCGTTTCTGCAGCTAGTCTCTTTCCCAAGGTGGTACTGTATTAAAGTCCAGGAAATACGACCCACCAAATCACATTCATCAGCTCCCTATGCTACTAGATGTTTTGCATGACAGCATCTTTCTCTGAAAAGCAATTAAATGCCTTTTGCCTGGCCCCTAAAGAGGAACTACAGCTTTGCTGCTCTCTTTCTAGTCTACTCTCTCCACCCCTGCTCAGGACACACACACACTGGTGCCTTCTTCCTTTTTTTCTTGTCTTTCTTTTGCATCTAAACTCTGTCCATCCGTCAGAGCAGAGTATGGAGGACACAGCCTTGGTGAGCAGCGTGCGCTGCATCTCGTTGTCAAACCCTCAGTGACTCGGACCCAAAACCCCATTGCTGTGGTGGAGAGGCGGAGGGTGCGGGGTGGAGGGTTGAGAGTGAGAGTAAAGGAGGACGCGGGTTGGTTTGGCTGTTTGGCTGAGTGTGTGTATGTGTGTGTGTGTGTGTGTGCATGCATGGGGACGTGCCGAGAGCCGATGGCGTGTTTGTTAGCACAGTGGCTCCAAGGAATGGAAACAGCATGGGAGGAGGTTACAGAGGTGAGAAGGGGATGGCTAGCATGTGCTGGATAGCGCACACACACACACACACACACACACACACACACACACACACACAGAGAGAGAGAGAGACTCATGCATGCGCACAGATGATACAAACACACAGATATAAACGCACACCAATACTCAACTACTTATAATATGTATATTATACAGCACGCACACACATGCACAGCCCTGAGAACTGGGGCGTTCATTGTCTTAGCACTGGGTGGAGGCCCCCATTCAACTCCAGTGGATGTCAATGAGAAGCCAGCAGGCTTGCATCAGTGAGGTCATGTCATTCACCATGGTTTCATGTTCACATTCCACCACTGGACATCTGGGGAGGGCCTTCTCAAGAGCTCCTCTAGGGCTAAACAACACTCAACTGACCAGACACATGCAACCAAGTGCATATCTGCTGACAAACACACACGCACACAACGTTTTATGAAATTGAGGTGGTTGATGCGCCATACATTCCTTAAGGGTTGACGTGTTGGTTGTGTTTAAGTACGCGTGCACATTTGTGAAACTTAAACAGAGAATGATGCAAGAAGCCCACATGCAAACCTCAATGCATGTCTTCCAGCAAGGCCTGGAAATTTCCATTAGGCAAGCAATGAGAGAGAATGAGAGAGAGAGAGAGAGAGAGAGAGAGAGAAAGAGAGATCATGCGTGTCTCACATCACATTACATGCGAGAGATGTCCAGGACTGCAACAGGGAGGACACATGTGTTGCATTCATGATTCTGCTGCAATACCCCACACACACAGACACACACACCCACCCACACCCACACACACACACACACACACACACACACACACACACACACACACACACACACACACACACACACAAGCTCTCAGCATTTCACTTGTCTGCCACTTTATTGAGCAAGAGGAGACCGTGCAGGTCACCACATGCATACCAATCCAAACCCTTCCCTTGTCTGCAGAGAAGCATACGATTAAAGTGACATGATCTGGTCCAGCTCTAAGCCGGATCTGGCCCTGACCAGAGCCACACTTGGGCCAGCTGTGTGTCAGGCTCGGCTGCTGTCTGGATTCAGCGATGAAAATTTAATGGGACATGAAGTATTGTACCACAGGCATCATGTTCAACGCTATATTATGTTGAAATAACCACAAAATACTTGCAGGAACACGTGAGACTTTTAAAATGCTGCTTGCTGACTGGACAGTAGGATTTAGCCCATCCAGTTTGACTGTGAGAGCTGAGAGTTAAGTGGTCATTGAGAACAACTCGATGTCGGGCCGACGCGGCTGGATTGATCTCCGTAATTCCTTCCTGGACTGTGCTTTGTTGGTGTGGAGTGGAGGCCAGTGAAATCGAAGCAGCGGGTTAACAAAATTAACATTTGGTCAATGATATCTTAAATACAAAACACAGACACACACACACTCCCTCCCTCTCTCTGCCCATTCTCTCCACACACACGCACACACACACACACACACACGCACACACACACACACGCACACACACACACACGCACACACACACACACACACACACACACTCCCCTCCATCTTCTGCACACTGTCTGATGGTCACCTCCTGCTTGACCAGCCTGCCTCCATAAATGATTAAGTCTGTGCATAACCATCAACATCTTTGACATGCGAAGTGCATTTAAACTGTTAATTCATGTTACACATACTTCCACGTGACAAGGACACGTTCTGCAGAAGTGCTGCGCTGCACTTTATTACAAACAGTGACTGTGCGTCAGCTCTGTTCTGCGGCAGAGCATGCACAGCGTGTGAATGGAGACGGCGAGGCGTCCTGAGCCGTAATGCGCTGTGACAGTTTGGCAGTGGGAGCGAAACAGCTGGTGGGCTTTGCACAAAACCATTCAGAGTGGGGAGGAGATGGAAGAGTGTTTTCCACAGCTTCAGCAGTAAAGCGGCCCCGCTTGCTCAGAGCCTCAGACTGTGTGTGTGTGTGTGTGTGTGTGTGTGTGTGTGTTGGGGGTATGGAAGGGTGAGCAGGTATGCAAGGCAGAGGTCGCGTTACTACCCCAGGGGCTAGGGGTCAAGGAGAGGTGACCCCATGAAGATGGACAGACAGATCAAGGCAGGCAGGAGGGGCACTGAAAAGGTTCACCTTGCTGTAGGTCTGTATCTTAGAGGGGTCAGGGGTGTTATATTCCAGGAACAGAAAAAGCAGCATCCCAGATTTTAACCAGAGCTGCAGATTATGGATTGACAGCAGACATGGGACCTCCAGTAGCAGATTTGTTGAGAGGGAGCTTTTCAAATTCAGATAGTTGGTCTGTTCACCTGTTACCTGTAAGAACTGTACAACCTCCAATCCTGCAGGCACGCATGGCACACCCAATCACAATTAAGGCATCATCACGGTCCTAAACAGGAACTCTGTAATATTATATGGCGACCAGCTCTGGGATTTCTTAATTATAACTCGAAGTAGCAGGATAATGTAACTATGGTAGTTATAATCAGCTGGCAGACTGCCTGGCAAGAGCAAATATAAACATAGGGGCAAATACACGAAAAGATCTACCAAAGATCTGTGATTATTAACTTCACCCCTCTCTGGATCTACCCAAACATTTACCAACCTATCCTCACGAGGCCCCAGGCTTCAAGAGAGATCTGTGTTTAAGCTCCTCTCTTCGTGGAGCTGATATTCCTGCCCTTTAAGATGCCAGGCATTTCCACACTCATACAGCTGTCACAAACTCGCCGGCAGGCTGTGCAGACCCACATTCTACATCTCTTTTTCAAACATCTGTCGTTCTTTTTCCTTCTCACCCTCTCCACATCTTTCTCCCCCCCCCTTCTCTTTGCTGTCAACAGCCCCCCTCATTCCTCTCGTTTCGTCTGACCCTTTATTCCTTTATCAATCCTCTGAGCTTCCTGTTTATATTTGCCTCTGAGTGACAACAGCTGATGTGCTCCCTCTTTCCCACATCCCTCTCTCTGTCTCTTTTTCCCCATGTGTAGGACGTTCCTGGAATAGAGCACCTATTTGTCAGTCAGTAACCACTAGGGAAAACAAGATCTCTTTACATCTAGACCAACGTCACTTAAAACACTCAGGCCCTCTCCACACACACACACACACACACACACACTTTACTATTTGTGTAGATAACTGTGGCGGTGGTAGTGATGTCCCTGTACCGCCACCCTCAATGAGTGTAGAAATTTACACACCTCATATCTGAAGGCGTGTGGGCATGGCTACTAACTTTTATAGCCGTCATATCAAGCACAATCTGAAATATCTCCCTCTCTCTTTAACTCACACACAGACAAACAAACACTAGTCTCAAAGGTCCCTCTCTCCCGGTGATACCACACACACACACACACACACACACACACACACACACTAAAGTAAAAAATTACCTAAAGCAGGCCAGACAAAAACATTACCGCCTGGTCACATAAAAAGAAAAACAGGAAATGAACATCACATGTTGTGCTAACAGAGACAGACAGACACACACACACACACACACACACACACACACACACACACACACACACACACACACACACACACACACACACACACACACACACACACACACACAAACACACACACACTCCTCAGGTCAGGAAATGGTCCATTGATCACCAGCTGCGGAAGCACACAGCTAGTGGGGTTGAGAGCAGGGGCTCTCTGTGTGTGTGTGTGTGTGTGTGTGTGTGTGTGTAAAGGGTGATAATGGCTCATCTGTTTTCTCTGGGGGGCAGCTTCAGTCTGAGGTGTCTCTGTTTCTGGCCCCTGCACAGCCTCACTATCGATCCCCAGTCTCTGGATTCCCAGCAGAGGGCCCTGGGACGCCTCACCTTCAAGCCCAGTCAGAGTGGGGGGGGGGGGGGGGGCACCCCACCCCACATCACCACCAAATCAAAGGGACAGGCCCCTACACACAGGACTATATATAGCTATCTGCTGCTGTGGGTTTGTGTGCATATGTGCTTTCTTTTTTTTTATTTTCTATTTTCATGTTCTATTTTGAGTCTGAGGTGAAGAGAGAAGTGAACTTGAGGGGGGGGGGGGAGAGAGAGAGAGCGCAAGAGACACAGAGAGAGAGAAAAGGAGAGAGGGAGAGAGAGAAAGAAAGAGAGAGAGAGAGACAGAGCAAGAGAGACAGAGAGAGAGCAAAGGAGAGCGAGAGGGAAAGAGACTGCATGTGGTAGGTAAATGTGGGTGGGATCTCAAAGTCACAGTTGGTGGTTCTGAGTGGTTTCGGCTGACGGTGGGAAACGCAGGCTGGGTCATGTCGATTACTCCCATTCTGGGTGGAGTTCTTCGAGGTTACAGTAATTCTCCCTCTCCCTCTTTGTCTGTCTCCAAGCTCTCCCTTTCTCCTCCCCATTTCTCTTCATTGCTCTCTCTCTCTCTGTCTGTCTCTCTCTCTCCCAACTGTGCGATTAATCAAATAAACCGATTAAATCGCCAATCGTGACTTCAAACGATTATGACCACAACTAAAATATTAACGATTACTTGCCTGCATGTTTGAGCTTCAAATCCAATGCATCCTTTTCCGACACAGTGCTAACTGTTACATATAGAAAAGTATGGATTTTGTATGGATCAGTTGAAATATATTTCATTTAAAATGTAATCTACTGTCTAGAAGTTTAGAAAATGGATTTCCAAAATCATTGAGTAATCGTGTTAAATAATGGGGATCTCAATTCTGACCAAACTAATCATAGACATAATTAAGCAGTCCTCCTCTTCATTTCTTGTCTCACTCTCTCCTTCCTCTCATACTCACTTGTTCCTCCCATTTCTCCCACTCTGTCTGCCTGTCTGCCTGTCTGTCGTTTCTCAGTCTCTTCACGTTAGCGCTCAGCACTAAAAGGAGTCTTTCAGTGAGGGAGCACAGTGGGCCTTGCAGAGAGCGCCACATAATTACAAATCACAATAAAGCCTTCAGACCAGGGACTCAGCTGTGGCTCGTTCCCTTCCCAACAAACAACCTCTGTTTCCCTCCCCTCCTCCTCCTCCTCCTCCTCATCAGAATCAACATTCTCTCATCTTCAGAAACCAGGGTCAGCTCTGTCTTCTTCTCAAACCCTCTCCACTGGTAGCTTCACAGCTAAGCAGGCTTTTAAACTCCAGCAGCTCCATTTGCACAGCTGGAGCACCTGTCTGACTCTCCACAGGCTTAAATCCAGAGGGAGGACACATCATCGGGCCATGCTCAGAGGTAAAATGGCAGCTTCAGAGAAGAAACATATTCATTCTGGATGTGACTAAAACCTATGAGCACTAAACAGGCAACTGTGTTCATACAGATCACCAGGTGAGGTCACAGTTTTGTATGTCTAACATGCTTTGGCATGTCTTGTTGCCGCACAACTTCCAGCATGTTCATGCATTTGCAAAAATCCCTCTATTCTCACTGGTGCTTGACATCACGGCAAATACCCAAGGCGCTTGATAAATCATCCCTCTCTCAGAGTCTGAACACCGTTCATCCGCTCACCTCCTCCTTGATTATCCTCCTCTTCAACTTCTCGGTCCATCTGCCGCCCGTCTCTGCCATTGACCATGCATTTAACGAGACGATTACTTATTAGGCGCCCTGACACAAGCACTTTTTAATCAAACGCTAGAGAGAGAGAGAGAGAGAGAGAGAGAGAGAGAGAGAGAGAGAGAGAGAGAGAGAGGATGAGGAGGCCCTCCTTTTATTGGCCCACAGATCCTTCTTAATCTTCACCCTAATCATTTGATCACCACTGGACTGATGACAGAGTGAGAGATCAGTGCTCAATCAGCGCTCTCAGCACACACACACACACACATTCATACAAATGCATGCACAAACACAATTGTATGCAGAACACAACAGGTTTCAATTTCTTTTCTTTGGGGTTTTCTGCTTTTCCATGACAGAGCAATTCTGCAAGCAGACAAAATAGCAGCACCATTACACACACACACAAACACACACACACACACAAGTGACTCTGACACACCCATTATTCAGTCAGTGTGTTGTTGTTTGTTTGGGCCTTTCATCCACATAAACAGCGTTTTAGTGGATATTTTCAAAAATGTCTTCTAAAGTGAAGATTTTCTAAAACACCGGTTTTCATGGATCCGTGTGGACAATTAAAACAGACTTTTGGAAACAATGACATGAAAACAGCAGAAGCAACAATGGCAGCCATGACAATGGGAGATACCGTTGCAATACCAACTGTAGTTTGCAATCTAATGTGTAGAGATATTTTTTTAAATTAATAGGGTGTGGACAGAAAAAAAATATGGATAGAAAAATATCCCTTCAAAAATATAAGGATATGCATATAAAGTGCCTCCTTTATAGATTCAGTAACGACTACTCAGCCCTGTCATCTGACAAACACATGCCTGCAAACAACACCGACAAATTGTCCACTACATGGTTCATGTAAGATTATAGCAACCTGAATAGCATGCCATCTGAATGCTGGGCATGCATTTGTAGAAGGCAAGCATTACTAAAAGCTGTGACAGAACAGGCTGTACACTCAGGGCTCGAAATGAACTTTTTTTCTCAGTGTCCTGAATTCTACACTGCACTGTCCCGGACTTAACCACCAGTGTCCCAAATTCAAGTTCTTGTTTTTTTTCCATTCTATGTAATAAACAGCACAATAATCAGTAACTTGCACCACTTAATTAACTCATTCTGGTCCACCATAAGTTCTGAACACTTAATTTATTAAACACCATTTTATTAATATTAATCATCTGCTGTTTCACACAACACTCATTTTCAGAGGTTGCGCTTTTGACTCTTTTTTGAGGTTGCACTAGACGTTCTCATTGTCTGTCGTTTTGACGGACAGGTTTGTAAAACATTCCGTCAATAATCTATTTTCACGTGTCTTTAATTTCAATGTCAGTTTGGTGTGATGTCATGGCCACAGATCTAAGTGATTTAGCGTGGGAAATTACCACGAAGCTGGCCAATTTCTGTCTAACTTTATCGAAGTAAAGCTGTCAGATAGGCTACTCTCCGGTATTCGTTTATTTTCTCAAGAATAGCCTATAGCTTAGAAGTGCCACAACGAAATGTCAAATGCTAACTTAAATAACTGTTTTCATAGTTATAGGCTACCTTGCAACACTTTCGTTTTGTCAAATCGCAGTTGCAGTAGGCTATTTAGTTCAGCATGGTATTGGTGACGTTTCGTCTGTCACTGACAGAAAACACGCAGCGTTTTAGTCGGACTGTCATCTCGTTTTTTTTTTTAGAACACCAGTATAACCTTAGGCCTACACTATCAGTCAAAAATGTTCGAAATGTCATGAAAAAAATACCATTTCCTAGCCTACCTGCCTGCTAGTTAGGTAACCTCTATCGGAAAGTGACCCATTAGGCCTACCGCCCGTGCCCTATGTTTGTGTCGGCATATGTGTCAATATTTATTTTTATACAAAACCAAGACGGCGGAGGAAACGCAATAAGGAAACGCAAGCACCCATCCTATTTGGATATCTTCTATTGTATTTGTACCAAAAATGACATTGTAGCCTACAGTGATTCGAAGAGCAGTACAGTGTTGTAAGGCTGCGTGTATAAAACCGCTTCTTTATAGATCAGCTGGCTAATGCCCGTTACGCCAGGTCAAATTTTGTATACATTTATTCATATATTTAAAGTACCTATTTTGAAATTTGCTTTGCCATTTTTCTACTGTCCCAGAGTTGTCCCAGACATCATTCTATTGTGTCCCGGAGGCATTTTTTATGGTCCCAGGGACGTCGGGACATCGTTAATTTCGAGCCCTGTGTACACTCTTTCGCACACTCACACAACTCCCCATCCCTAACTCCGGAAAACAGTGGTTAGGGCACATCAGTTATATTGATTGGTTGAAACAGCAATGCCAGCAGAAGAAAGCCAAATGGCCTGCAATGCAGAGAAGCTGCTGGTTAACAGGATGAGGCACATGACAAGCCCATTGGCCATTGTAGTCGGTATAGCAGAGCCAGGAAGAGACCCTTTGAAGAAGCACTCTGGGATTCTTTAATCAGCCTTCATCAAGCTAGCCTGGAGATGCAGCAACAGGGGGAAATCGCTCAGCTGTTTCACCTGCCACTCTTTTCAAGAGAGAGGCCGAGTGGGACACCCCGTCTAGGACATCTCTGCAGGCACGAGAGACGTTCGCTGCACACTTGAGGCTTTTCCCCTCAAGCCAAGTGATCGCACTGAGCAAAGGGATGGAAGCCATGCAGATCCTGTGCTGCAAGGAACAGCTGTGTCCGATAATCAACCAGGTTCTCAGTCTAATGTTACTAGGAGAAAGCCCACTTCAGGGGGAAAAACGAGAGATCGAGCCTAGATCACCTCATACAGTATCATTTCACTGTAGTGCTATACTGTACTGTACATCACATTAGATGGGGGTCCGTGGAGTGATATAAAATCCTAGTCATCTATTTGTGGGTCAATGACTCAACACTAGGCAGTAAGCCCACACTGCTGCTTTTTTTCTCTCGGTCTTACACATGCATGCAAAGGCTGAAGTATGTATGGTCTCAATGCAGCCTGTGGGAGAAATGCATTGCAAAAAGACATAAGAGGTGGAAGGAGATCGATGGAAAAAAAAGACATCAAGTCTGTGGCAAGTACAAGACCATGCTGTTCACTTGGCTTTGCCTATTTGAAGAGCAGCATATTGATCCTCACCACCCATCACGGCTAGGCTACTAGCATTAGCATAAGGAGATAGGTGACTAAGAGACAGGAAGGGAAGACAATCAACCAAGTACAACAGATTGTAGAGAAAAATAAAGCCAGGCTTGATTATCTTCTGAAAAACAAGTCCTAGAAAAGAACGGGTAAGACCTTCCCTTCCCAGTTCTGAGCATCCACAGAAAAGGGCTTCAACAATCAAAAGGTGATGTGAAAACCTCTCCACACAAGAACAAGGAAACTGTTTCTCTGGAGGTGTTGTGGCTTTTGGGTGTTTCAGATACACTCTGGGCCACAAAGGAAATCCGTTTGTGTTCGAATGCAGCGAGCACTAATGGTGGTCATATGGCTGTGTGTGTGTGTGTTTGACTAGGAATATCAGCTAATCTATGACAGAGAAGCAGGGGGATGAGACTGACGCATGTGCACACGCACGCACGCGCACACGCGGCATGTCTCCTCCAGACTGGAGTGCTCTGAAGCAGCACTCCACCCTTGAGCTCTCAGCCCACACAGGTCCCTGCGCCTCGAGATGCTGCTTTTGTGTTTTCCTTTTCACTCAAGTCTGGGTATTTGTTAGTGTTTTGGTGTCTCTCCCTCTCTCTCTCTCCCTCTCTCTTTACCCTTGTTTGACTGGAGTGTATGGACACGGAAATGGGCCCTAGATAGTTTTTTTCTCCAAATCTGGGTAGTCATGTTTTTGTCTCTCTCTCGCTCTCTCCCCATCTCTCTGTCGTCTGAAGTATGCTTAAGGGTGCTCCACAGAGTCTGTGTCCTTTAGGGAGAGAGAGAGAGATGGGCCAGAGGCTGAACAGTCACTGAGCTGAAGCTTACTCATGCCCCGTCAGCTCTGAGTGAATCACACCCTGTGCAAGGCCACAGGCTATTCTAGGACACAACCAAACCACAGAGTCCTCCTCTTATTACCCCCCCCCCACCACCACCTTCAAAAATGGCAGAAATTTCACCGAAGTGGGCGATCCGTAGCATAGCACAGTTTAGCTTCAGCGGGTAACATATGGGATCGGTTAAGCTGAAGCTTTAGACAGACTACCAGTCAAAGATGAAAGGACTGCTGACTGACGCAGGGGTGGAGGTCATCGTGAACACCTCCCATGAGCGACTCGACTCAGATCCTTTCGTGACTCCACATGGGAGCAATGCAGACGCAGTCCAAGGGCTGGAGTGCACTTCACGGCACAATCACACCAATTATTCCTGCTTATTATGCAATGCCAGGGCACACAACTAAAGCAAACCATTATTCTGGGCCCCTGCTGCCATTTTGATTGTCCATAAGGCCTGCATGCTGGCATAATAGCTGCTACAACCTGCAATCACAAACGAGCTAACAGTAGTCTTTAAGTTAAGGGCTCCATGATGACTTAAGGCTAATTGCTAATGACACTGCAGCGTAATAACAGTGCTCATCTACATTGAGTTAAGCTGAGTTTCTGATACAATTCTTCAAAAATCAATGTTTATGGGAGAACAACCTTCTTTGAAGTCTCCTACCAAAATAGTTTAGAAATTACACAGAGAGGCATCCTTTTAACGTTTAAGCATCCATTTCAGGAGAAAGAACAGGGAACCAAAGTTTTCCGGTTTGTTATAAGTACAAACGCTCCACACCTCATCATCAAGTATACTTAGTCTCCTCCATTTCCAGATTAAGAGAACGTTGAAGAAGACCATTTCCATCCACAGGCAAAGGCCTCTCTTCTTTTAGCGGCAGGCTGGGGAGCTATTGCCCAATTCCCCCTTGCTGAAAGCACACTGACAGCTGGGGTCAGAGCATGTTGGTATAGAGAAGGTCAGGGCCTGTTGACATGATATAAAGAGGATGCCAGCAGGACTTATGGAAAATAAACACTAATGACCTGCGCCCTTGACTAGTGGCTAACAGAGATGTAGCTTTTTTTTGTACTTTATTAAAGTTTCACAAATGCAAAAACTGTACTTCTAGACTTGCATTTTTATTATTACTTTCTGCTAGCTTGAAAACCCTGCAATTCCATTTTGTTAAAGTTAGTTTTACTTTTGCATTGTAGGTTTTATTTTGTCTTCTTTTTTCTTTAATTTTACAGGCGTCACATTTTTATTAGAGTCAATATTAATACGTTTTTAACTAAAAACAAAAGTGCTAACTCAACCTTTAATGAAGTAGTGCCTATACCAGCCCAGCAATGTGCCACTGGCCTTTACTTTCCCTCACACTCCCACAACAGTAGAAACACACACACACACACACACACTCCCACAACAACAAAAACAGAAACAGAAACACATACACACACACACAGGCATGCCTTGGTGTTAGCCAAGCATAATGTGTTTTGGCTGGCTGAATGAAAAAACATAGATGGAGATGGTAGATTTTTTAAATGAAATAAAATGAAAAAAGACACACCCACACAGTTTCTGGATGTCATTCAGGAAACTCTGTGAACATCTCCTATCCAAGAATGTGTGAAAGATTCTCTCTCACACTTTCTCACATCTGCCACCCAACCCCCAAATAAGTCACACCTGCTGCAGCCAAACTCACCCCACCCACAGCCGGGCCAAACAGGCCCACCTACCAGGCTGGCTGAGGTGGCTTCCCGGTAGCTCATAACAGCACCAAGCCAAACACTACTACTACTGCTGTTTAACAGGCAGCGAGAGAGAGAGGAAAACATAGGACACAGAAGTGAAGGAGAAAGGGAGGGGAGAGAGAGAGAGTGAGTGTGTGTGAGAGAGAGAGAGAGAGAGAGAGACAGAGAGAGAGAGAGTGAGCGGGAGAGAGCGAGAGAGAGAGATAAACAGTGGGAGGAGGGAGGGAGAGTAATTATGTTTTTTTAAAGTAGCATATTTTCCATAAATTGTGCATTGGCTAATGTGGGAAAGTCTTTAAAGTAGGTTACAGGGAATGGACATGTTGCTAAAAAAAATGTCTTTTTCTCATAAGCTAAACACAAGAGTATCAACATTATCAACATAAATATCAACAAACATCAACATAAGTCAGTAAAGGGTCTCCAGTCAGACATCCCCAATATTTTGCTCTCTTTTATTGCTGAAGGGAGCAGGTTTTTGTAGGCAGAGGCGCCTGGAGCCATCAGATATCAACCCTCCACCCCCACCCCTCGCTCTCTGGTCGGGCAGAAGCCTGCCTGGTCCCTAGTGGAGCCATGCCACACAGGATGGGCGTACTGACTTCCTGAACCCAGGCGAAACAAAAGGATAACATTTACTTCTGTTTGACTTGTAACTGCAGCCAGCCAATGGGGAGGAAGCTAAGGGGGTGGGGGGGGGGGTTGGGTGTAGGATGAGGAGGTTGGGACAGGATATGACATCACTCTATCAGCAGTAACAGGAAAGACAGCATCTTTTTCACCCCGGGCTATATATGGAGGTTGGCGGTGGCGAGGTTCGAATAAAAACACGAGTCATTCGAGACATATGGGTAAGGTTTATGGGGTTGACATGCAGTTACAGTATGAGTCTATGCATTTATACGAAGTCAACCGTTACATCACAGAGCTGAACAAAAACATAGACCCAAGCTGAGACGAGACTTTAGAAATAGACTGAAAAAAACTTCAGAAAAGAAAATACAAAAGATAGCTAACTCTACTAGGAGCCACTTCTACTCCTGCTACCACAAAAATGAACGCCCTCTGGACAACCTTCACTTTACTCAATGGACCTTTGATATTTTTGGACAACGAAAAAAGCACACCAATGGAGTCCAAAGAACCTCAGAGGGACAAAAAAAACCTTCCTTTGAAACACATATTGTGGAATAAACCAATTTCAACTGTTTTGCTGTGTCAGGTCCAGTTTAAAAATAAAAGTTCAGCAGGTTAGCTATGAAAAAGTGCGTCATCTTAACCACATTCAAACAGTCAAATCCTTTACTGTATCAGCTCCAGTGTGCAATGGGAACAAAGCATGCGGCATGTTACAGTCAGCCAAGCCTAATACCCACAGACCTATCCTACTTTTCGCCAGTCGGGGACTGAGAGCCTCAGTTCAAACCCAGCTAGGCCCATAGAGAACACCCACAGGTCAGAGGGTCAAGAGCAGATGCTGGGCCTGTGTAACGACCTTGTGCAAGCAGTCTATCCACAAGGATAGAAAACACACCAACCTGATGAACCTCAGATGAACCTCATCTGACCACAGGGGGATGACGCGTGTCCATTGCCCTGGTGACAGTATTAGATGAAAGACCAGATTGCGTATAGGCAGGAGACAGGAGGGGAGGGCAGGACCGGGTTTCTGGTGACCTTATCAGGACTCCAGATCTGCTCTCTCTCCGTCATGGACACGGACACACACACACACGGACACACACACACACACACGGACACACACACACACACACACACACACACACACACACACACACACACACACACACACACACACACACACACACACACACACACACACACACACACACACACACACACACACACACACACACACACACACACACACACACACACACGGACACACACACACACACACACACACACACACCTGGCTCTGATTAATTTCTATTCCCAGAGGGAAGGGGGGCTGGACTATGTGGACATTCATTCAGTGTTTTCATGCAGAACACAAAAGAATGATGTAATGATATGAAATAGCATAAAGTAGTCACTCACTATACCTTTACTACTCACAGCACGATAATATTCCCTGCTGATACGACAACATGCTTATCCTAAAAACTAAACGTCTATTAGTCAAGTTCGCACAACATTCCACAATAAAGCACTGATCAAACACTTATCACAGCTTGATTACTACATCAAACACCAGGCCTCTGATGAACCGTCCCATAATGAGGGGAATAATTCTGCCCTCATTGAGACAGAGCGGAGAGGAACAGGGAGCCAATGACTGATGGAGACTTGGCTCGCTCGCTCACATACATCATCTCACGCCACTGGCCACGGCTCCCGGTCACTATAAAACAGAGCCAGTTCAAGAGCTCCAAGCTGGGGGCCTGTCCCCAGCACTAGTCATCTGGTGGAGATGGTGCTCTCTCTTGCACGGAGGTGACAGCATGACATTCTGCAGAGAACGCTAGAGGTGCTTCCCCCACTGTCCCAGACACGTCAGTCCAACACACTCCATTCTCTCTCTCCATCGTTCTCTCGCTTCTTTCACTTCATCATCCCTCCTCCCCCACCTTTATTTATGCTCTGAACCACTGCAGGGGATGGGGGGACTAGCGTCACGTACAACGGTGCTATCTGCCCTGGCAGGAAATGACACCATGACCCATGCATGTATAGAGGAAGTGAAGTGAACTCAGCATGAAAGCAATCTGATGTAGTGAACTCTGACCTCAAATGTGTGGCTCTGAAGTCAAAATCACAGTGTGCACGCATGTGTGTGTGTGTGTGTGTGTGTGTGTGCACTTTACTGGATTGCTGCTGGCTAGATGAATTAGTGCCCTTTGCTAACCCATGCCTGGTGTTTTAAGGCTCGCTATGAGAATTGCTGGTCTCTCTCTCTGTGTGTGTGTGTGTGTGTGTGTGTGTGTGTGTGTGTGTGTCTAAAGTGGCCTGGACACAGCCACCTCTGGCTACTCCAGAGGCCTTGGTGTGACTGCAGAGTGAACCCAACAGTCTCCCTACGCTGATGGAGCATCACGGACCCCCAAGCTGTAGAAGCTTACTCACACACTTCCTTAAAGCTGCAGCATACTTTGGTGCACTAACACACACACAAAACAAATAAAAAACAAAAACACAACCCCCACTAAATCATTGAGCAACCCTGACCGCCGGGCGAAAAGGACTAAAATGCCCTCTGAATACTACCCAACCCCATTCAATCTGATGGAACTCCAGTGGGATTCCAGTGAATGTACGTGTTCAGAGGCCGTGGAGGCGTGCTGAAGGCTGAAGCGCTGACCTTGGCACCGCCTGCACTGTGCTCACCAACTGAACAGGAAGCAATCAGAGAGACCACGCTAGGGGCACTGCTGAGTAAAAGTTCAAAAAGTCAGGCCATGCAGGAGCGACAGAGTCAAAGGGAAAAGAAATGAGTCCTTACTAGAGTGGAAAAAATTCCAAAGAATACGTTGGTGGGGGAGAAAAGAGGTGGGGGAGGGGGACTAACTGGCCCTTGGCTGGGGTGGTGCATATTTAGGTAGTTCCCTCAAGGTCCCTGTGGACGGGTGAGATATGCAGACGTTTAAGGCAGTACATTTCTGCCGCCACCACCCCCCCCCCCCTCCCCTGGGGTTTCCAGAGTGGTATGTGCCAGACCACCGCCCGTCTCACCCATTTCGAAGTGGCCAGTGAATAGTTTTCTTTCAGCACGGTGGGATGAATAGTTCCTGATGAAAAGCTCCCACACAGCCCCCTCCAGGTTCCTGCGCGACAGAGAGCCTATACTGGTCGTCTCTTCTCCTCTCCTCACTCACGCCCGCGTCTGTCTCTCAAATTGGAGGGATTAGTGGGCTGATTCCCTGTTTTAAAGGCCATTTAGAGGGGAACGAGAAAGAAAAAAGGGGAAGCGGGCTGAAGTCTAGAACACACACACACACACACACACACACACACACACACACACACACACACACACACACACACACACACACACACACACACACACACACACACACACACACACACACACACACACACACACACACACACACACACACACACACACACACACACACACACACGTGTTTGTTTCGGTCACACACAAGGAGGTCAGGGCGACTCAACCAGGAAGAGGGACAGAGGAGATTGGCACAATCTGCGCTCTGTAATTTTGACAGCACACCCTGTCAAATGGAGCACACACAACAAAACAAACAAACAAACAAACAATCAAACAAACAAACAATCAAACAAACAAACAATCAAACAAACAAACACAAACTCAAACAGATGAAACAGTGTCAACTCCAACACATGACATCATCTGATCTTGTGATTAATGATGCAGCCGCTGGGCTGTTTACCAGTCACACAACAGGTTTGGAAGAATAACACATGCACACACATGTGTGAGGATTAAACATTAAAGTTTAAACAGAAACTGACACATACACACATTTCTGCAGTGTTTTGATTCTTTCCAGGCTGATGGCAGCTCATCTTGTATACATAACAGGTCCAATGCACTGAAGGAAACTGTAGGAATTTCACACTGGGTTAATCTCTATAGTGGCATGACAGTTTGAGAGAGAGAGAGAGAGAGAGAGAGAGAGAGAGAGAGAGAGAGAGAGAGAGCG
This sequence comes from Alosa pseudoharengus, assembly GCF_046254945.1. Taxonomy (NCBI): domain Eukaryota; kingdom Metazoa; phylum Chordata; class Actinopteri; order Clupeiformes; family Clupeidae; genus Alosa; species Alosa pseudoharengus. The sequence continues at coordinate 25,743,199 of NW_027468837.1, forward strand.
AGAGAGAGAGAGAGAGAGAGAGAGATGGGCAAATTTCACAGCAGTACAGTAGTGAGAGAAAAGGCATGGTATTTTGGACAAATAAAGTAACTTATCAATAGGCAAAGTATTCAGCCGCAGACCTGCCACTTGTTATGAATCATAGGCGCTATGGAATTAAGCTATGGAAATTTTAATCAATAAAATGCGTGTGTGTGTGCGTGCATGCGTGTGTGTGTGTGTAAAACCAGAGAGACTCCTCATTGAGATAATACTTATTTGCTTCAGCGAGCACCACAATAAGGTTTCGAACCAAATATTGAACAGCTGGACCCATTTCCTTTTGCGGCAGATCCATAACAGTGGTCACATATTAACTAGCCAAATAGGGATCTCCCTTCAGGGCCCCCATGCATGGCGTATTACTAAGAATTATTCTCTCCTCTCAGAAACTGACCACCCTTCACTGCTCAACCATGGAACCTAAGCACCACACGTCACATTTGCCCAATGGCCCCTCGCCGCTGTCAAAGGCGCAGACTGGCAGTGGTTTTCAAATCACTGGCTTAATGGGATCAGTATTTAATATGTACACTAATGAGAACTGGAGAATGGACAGAGAGAACTGAGCTTATCTACACTGGCTGTATGTAGTCTTGCTTAATGGAAAATTGAACATAGGTCAGCCAGACCTTGCTCAGGGGAGAAAAGAAATCGAAGGTGCATGCACCACAGACAATTAAGTTTTCCTCAAAACCATGTGACACATCATGCTGAGGTGTGCGTGACTGAGCAAGACACAATCGGTTCTATTTTCTCATTTGATGTTTTACACTGAATTTACACATTCAAGTCTAAATATAAGGTCTAAATTAGCACAGACCTGCAGGGATTTTTGAAAACAAATTGTTTTCTTTGTCAGTGCTTCTGGGGATCTACACCTCTCTTGCTACATCTGAGAACTGACCAAACACCAGCAGCCTGAGATTGGCAGCAATCAATAACAATCACTGACAACTACCGTGCAATCTAGCATGGCATCTATACGAATGGCTAGCCAGTGTATAACTTAGCTCAACCAATAATGTAAGGGTGTCAGGAAGACCACAACTGCCCTGAGAGAGAGAAAGAGAGAGAGAGAGAGAGAGAGAAAGAGAGAGAGAGAGAGAGATGACGGAAATATGCCACCTGATTATTAGCTACCGCAAAGGCAAAACTCAGGGCCGTTACTGCAGCCATGTCACAGACTGACAGCCCTTCGCCAGCACCTTTGAAAAGCTCAGGGAGTGGGGAACATGTGAAAACCCACCACGACGACCCCGTCGTCTCCATCCTTCCTCAAGCTTCTATTAAGGATCAATGTGTGCGCATCACTTCCCCCTTCTATAGTCAGCTGTCCATGTTCATACGCGTGACCGTAATGGCTGCACGAAGGCATCCTTGGTGCACAGTGTCATTACACACACACACACGTGACTTATAGCCCAAACAGGTTGCAGATTCTCAGCACAAATAGCTAGAATGTTTTTGTGAGTGTGTGTGTGTGTGTGTGTGTGTGTAAGATATGCAAATATAATGTGCCTGTGAGTGTTTTACCAAACACTCTTCATCCATACAATTTGTACAAAGAGCAAAAGTTGCGTGAGGCATCGAGGGAGACCGACTCCCATTTATCATGTCAACTGGCAGTCAGGCAGGCAGCTTGAAGGCTCTAACAGGCAGAAAGGAGTGGAGTCTTCACAGTTCATTTTCTGTCACTATCCTGTCACAGCAGTGATGAAACTCAGTCAAGCATGCTCACCTAAGAGGGAGCTTAGACTTCCATGCACACAAACACACCAACAGACAGACTGAGATACACAACACACACTTTTTTTTCTAACAAGGCCCAGTCTCTAGGGAACTACCAACTCTTCCATTCTGGTGCCTGTGCATCAGTCTCTCCCCTACATTGCTTCCATCACCAACGTGCTCTCTGTAAACAATCAATAAAATATGCAGCGCCAGTTGAACTCTTCTTTTGACCTGGTGTTTTTTTTTTTTTTTTTTTTTAAATAATTCACTTCTCGCGAGGCAGTTCACAGACACAATGCCGATGCCAATGCTAAAACCCCCAAAAGAGTGTCACTGCTGCAAATCTAGAGTGAGTGCATTAGGAGGAGTTAAGGAAAGGAGGAGAGTCAGCTTAGTATTACAGTTAAGACACTGGAATGTTGAGACATGTTCACAGAGGGAGAGAGAGAGAGAGAGAGAGAGAGAGAGAGAGAGAGAGAGAGAGAGAGAGAGAGAGAGAGAGAGAGAGAGAGAGAGAGAGAGAGAGAGAGAGCTGCTCTCAAGCACATGGCACCAGAGGGAGGAAACTGCCAAGGGAATTTTCCATTTCAGCTGAAGTAAAAAAAGGGGGTGGTTAGAAAAATCGAAAAACAGACTCAAATAAACGGGGCAAGTGGTGGAATTCACTGGAGCACAGGCCCCTGTGGAGGATTACACTCAGTGCAAAGTTCAAAAACCTCAGCCAAACCAAAAAAATGGAAACAGAGTGAGAGAGAGGGAGAGAGGGGGGTACAGAGAGAAAGAGAGAAAGAGAGAGAGAAAAGGTGGACACCTTTTACAAGAGTCTACCAACAACTAGGTTTGGTGCCATGGAGATGAAAGTGAAAGTGAAGAGGTATGTGTGGTATGGTATGTGCATGTTTTTCCTTCTTCAAAAACAATCGGGAAGAAATCCATAATTTTCTCATTTCATCCGCTACACCCACACACATACACACATACGACACATTCCAAAAATAGTCACAAAGTCAATCATCAGTTTAAGCAGAGATGACCTCTCTCTATGGAATTAAATATTACATTTTACTTTAGGATAGTTGGGTAGGAAAGACCACTCTGAGAGCCCTATCCAACTGCAGACTCTTTCTCTATCTTTTCCTTGTTTCTCCTCCACTCGAAGGGCGGCAAGAAGCACTCAGATTTTTCTCAGCTGTGCGCCAGGTTTCCACGGCAGCAGAGGGCCCTTTAACAAGGCTCCTCGCAGGCCAAACGGAACCGGCCCTCAGAGCAGACCTCGCACTCCTTTCAAAATGAGCCACACGGCGCGTTGGGTACACTTTGAATGGTGATAGAAGAGACAGAGCAAAAGGCCGAGGTCAAGCTGATACCCAACCTTATGTTCAAATATGTGCAATGTGTTCTGTGACACAAGCTTGCAGGGTCTTTGACATCCATATTCAACAAAGCTAATGCAACTGTTCATCTTATAGCTGGGATTCAAAGAGCATATATTAGTTTTTCTTTTTTTTTTCAGAAAGATTGCTCATGTTTGAAGTGGAACAAGCAACTGGTGGCATGTTCTCCACAGTGCTGCTAGGTGCTCGGATAGTCTGTTCCCTCTCCGACTGAAACATTTCCGTCAAAAGCACATCAGCATAAAGCTCACATCCAGGTAAGAGAGAGAGAGAGAGAGAGAGAGGGAGAGAGAGAGAGAGGGAGAGGGGGCTTGAAATCTGCTTCATAATCACTCTCCATCACCAATCCGCTTCCTTCCAAGGCTGCGCTCATTAACTGGAAGTATAAGTATATATAGACCCTTTCAAGAGAGTTCCATTAACAGCATCATAGTTGGCCCCACAAGACTTCCATTTTAACATTCCATATGTTATCTTAATGCAGAGGAAGTAGATTGGGAACCAAATAGAACGCTCAAGCATTATTTTTGTTTTTATTGTTGAAAGGGTCTATATACTCTTTTGATCCCGTGAGGGAAATTTGGTCTCTGCATTTATCCCAATCCGTGAATTAGTGAAACACACACAGCACACATTGTACACACAGTGAGGTGAAGCACACACTAATCCCGGCGCAGTGAGCTGCCTGCAACAATAGCGGTGCTCGGGGAGCAGTGAGGGGTTAGGTGCCTTGCTCGAGGGCACTTCAGCCGTGCCTACTGGTCGGGGTTCGAACCGGCAACCCTCCGGTTACAAGTCCGAAGCGCTAACCAGTAGGCCACGGCTGCTTACAAACCACATCAGCAGACAACAAAGTAATTAGCGGCGCAAACAGCAGAGCATCACCGGAGAGTTTACAGTGTCAACTCTGACAGCATAGGGCACTCGGCCAACATCCACCGAGCCCCAAGCGTGTGTGCGCTCACTTTCTGTCGGTTTGCCTTTATGGACGGACAGCAGACTGGAGAGCCTGAATCAATAATCGTGCAAACTCTGCCCCTCCGAGAGACTTTTGTCTGAAGCCGCCGTGCATGAAATGCCACGCCGATATCCGCCATCGGCCCACGTTCTCCAAAAGCGCAGATATGTCGCAATACATTTTTTTTTTTTTTAAACACACACACACACACACACACACACACACACACACACACACACACACACACACACACACACACACACACACACACACACACACACACACACACACACACACACACACACACACACACACACACACACACACACACACACACACACACACACACACACACACACACAATGAGAGCATGGATCTATAAGAGATACATGGTGGGCCGTCGTTGGGTAGACAAGATGTACAAGATGAAGTGATGTAAACGATAAAGTGATGTACATGATGAAGCGATAAAGCCAGAGCAGCGGCATCACGGTGGTTGAAATCTGTGCCTGATAATTACAGGGGGATCCCCGACAGGCACATATCCTTTCCTGTGGCGAGCTTTGAAGTCGGGCCGAGCCGAGCCCATGCTAAGAACACCTCTGCGGTGAAGACTCAACTGGAAGCCGTCAAACGAGCAAAATATTGTTTGCATCATCAAACTCACGCCCAATACACACATAGGCAACTGTGCAGCAAACTACAGTGTATAAAGACTTTTACAGTACAGGAGACTGCATGTATGCATGCATCCATTCCAGGTTTTAGAGTCAGACCCATATTAGGTACTGACTCAGCACATACACAAAGCAGCAGGACCCTGCCCATTACCTTATGTATGGGGCATTGTTAGTGGGTAAGTGGATACCAGTAATTACTCTATTATCGAAGAGACCAAACATGACTGATAGAGTGCAGCTTTGAGTACACATGCTAAACCTAATTATTTTTCAATCTGCTATGAGCGACTGTAAGCCAGAGGAGCCATTATGGCTCGGGTCACTCTCTTCCATTGCGGTGTGCCGGCCTTATGCAACCTAGGTAAAGATACTGTTTACATATTATTACAATCATCAGGCCCACTGGATCGGGTAGCAGTTCATTGTGTGGAGAATCCTCTCTCCAATTCTTTTTAATGTGTCAGGGGCTAATAAACACAGTCTCCAAAAAACAAACAAAAAAAACCCTCCCGTCACTCACAACACAAAGCTGTGTGTGTGTGTGTGTGTGTGTGTTTGTGTGTGTGTGTGTAGACCCTGTGCCAAAATGTAGTTATAACATTTATGCTTGGCCCAGCTTTCTACTTGGCCTCAGTCCTTACTCAGTCCTCTTCCAATAGGATCTCTATGTTTCTGTCAAAACAGCAATGCAATGGAGGCAAAAGTGCAGTGTATGTGTGTGTGTGTGTGAAAGAGAGACAGAGAGAGAGAGAGAGAGACAGAATGTGTTCCAAGTGTGTTTGCAACGGAGAGTTGTTGCTCTTTCCACTGCTCACAATGGGACACAAAACACACTGAACAGGGAAGCAAGCAACCTTGTCAAAGTATTTCCAAGGCCAACACTTGTAGAGTCAATCAGACAGAAAGAGGGAGGGAGAGAGAGAGAGAGAGAGAGAGAGAGAGAGAGAGAGAGAGAGAGAGAGAGAAAGAGAAAGGAGAGAGAGAGAGAGAGAGAGAGAGAGATTTTCCCAGCATGAATTCTAGTCAAGCTTCACAAAGCCTCGAAGCAGAGGCCAGGATCCACTTTGCTTTTGCCTGTCGTTATCGAGAGTGAAGCACTCATCAGTTGCAACAACACAATCACATGACTTCTAGCTACCAGCATCAAATGCTCCATGGCAGGTATCTGTATGGTGCTACACCTACTGAGAAAGTGTGAATGCTACGACATGGTCTACTGGGCTCACTGCAAGTGAAAATGGACATCAAGCAAAAGGTTTGCCAATGATCGTGCCAATGAAAAAGCTGCTTCTATAGCTAGAGAAAGAAAGTATGGAACAGTATGTCTTTTTTAATTAACACTGGCCTTCTAAAAATTAAATGTTCATCCAGATGACACAACAGTGACAAAAAAAACAACAACAAATGAGTAACACTGCATCTCAATGGGCACACATGTCTCAATACATGTACTGTCACCTACCATTTCACAAAAACTCATGATTTATGGGGAGCATTAAGAAAGACTATAGGCAATGGGTATGTTAGGGAATAACATATGAAAGAGAGGCTTAGGGAATGTTGCTGACACTGATTGGTTAAACAGCTGGAGGCTCCACGGAGAGAATTGACAAAGATTACTTGACTATGTCAACATATGCTGGGGTGTCACAACACTAAACGAATAGCCTTGAAACTGCTGTTTCACTGATTTGGCAGTCTTTTTTTCCAGGCTTTAGCATTTGAGGTAATGCTATACAATGGAATAGGCAGAATAGCACCTCATATAGGACTGTAAGGTTTTGCAGATTTAATCATAAAATGGCGTTACTTTATGCTGTTTTATTCACACTTATGCGTTTACATTTCGGGCGCTGTAACAGTAGGTTTAGTGGCTTCTTCCTGCATTCCAAGGCTAAAATCATAAGCCCGTCTGTAAGTTTCCATAATAATCTATGAGAAGCTCTTTAAGAAATAGTCAATGATTAGTGTTGTTAACTGAAAAGCTTTGATGGGAGGGAGGGGAATCAAGTATGCCGTTAGAAAATAGCCTTACTTAAACGAGTCAATGATACTGAAACGTCAGAAGTGCTTCATTCATTTTGTGAGTGGTGTGGGCCTAATCATAATCAATCACAAAAAAGGAACAACCTCCCCCGTCTCTGCCACACATTCACGTGTGACAGAACAAGGTGAAGAACACATAAAGGCTTAACAAACTATAATGCACGTGTAAAAACGGAAGACTTGCTTACCCAAAAGCAGCAGTTTCACTTCCTTAGCTGCCTTGTCTCCATCCTCTCGAAGACTTTTGTCAATGATTTTGGATCTTTCGGCGGCTGCCTTGTCCTCCTGACTGACAGTACAGCCCATGGTTCCGAGTGCACGCTTCAGGGCGCCTGATGTTTGTGATAGGATTGAAGAAACGGGGGAGTGAGGCCACTGAAGGCTGAATGTCAGGCAATGGCACAATACTTTTCAAGTCAAAAGCACTGTTCCGTCACTAATCGTCTTGTAAACGGCAACTTCCTCTTTCAGTGAAAACACTTCAAAATTCACAAATGAGCCAATATAAAGTCAGCTGTCGTTTAAATGGTTACGTTGAACGGTCTGGCTAACCTATGCCGACAGAAACCAGAACCAGAAAGAATATTCAATTAATATTCCAACGATGTATCACGATTTAAAAAATCTTGGGTTGTTTATGGCTTATCCAAGATGAAACAGCGCACCAGCTGCTGGATTTGTCATCACGGGAAAATTTGAAATATCTCTAAAAACACATCAACAAAATCAAAAAAGTTGGTCAAATATCCAAGACAAACCTCTTGCGTGCAGCAGGTACAGCAACAAAATGGGCCACCGAAGTTCGGTGTGGAGGACTCGACTCGACTGGGTGAAATCAGATGTCAAACCGCAAGAAAAATCTCTCCACGACCCTGTGGCTGAATTCTTGGGGTTTTGGTGTCCCGTTCAGTTCCCCAGTATTCAACCGTTCCAGCGTGTACCGTTAGGAAGCCAATTTATTTCAAGTCGTTGTGATTTATTTCGATATTTTCGGGGCTGCCACGCCACACCCGAAGTTCCTCTCAGCTAGAAAAGCTGAAGACAGTTTAGTAAGCTTCTGGCTCGCGAACTGCCAGCCCTCCGCTACAACGCCCACTTCCTTTTGCTTGATGGGAAATGTAGGCTTGTCAATACGTGAAGTTTCTCTTGCAGTTCCTGAACATGATTTACCATGAATTAAAATTAAAATCTCAATTAACACAGACAATCAGAGGATGAGCAGCACACGGGTTAAAACATGTAGGCCTAGGCTATTGTGTTTCTGTGTAGAAAACAAAAATGAACGGAAACATTGTAGCCTTAGGCCTACACTGTATCACTGACGAAAATGCAAAAGTGTCTTTTTCATTTTACATAAACATGATGCTCTATTAGCATAAATTAAGCTTATTTGATATTTAGGCTATATCAATGTGCATACGCCTACTGTGTGGAACTTCCACACTTTTTTCTCACACGGCAGATTTATGACTGGCGTCTGAAAATCTGTTTTGGGGAACCACGCAGATGTTACAACAGTCCAGCAGTTCTTTCGTAAACATGATAGTATGCTACTCTCTGGTTCCTCATGCTTAGATGTAAAAAATATATAATTATAGCTCAACAGTACCCTCATGTGGATTTGGAAAGCCACATCAATCATGAAGAATTAACAAAAATTCTGCTGATGTTACTGAAATCTACAATAGTAATAGCCTAATCCTATATATTTAGGGTGGCAGATGTAAAATACATAAAATTAGGAAATTAAATGTCTGCTGTTGCCAGACTGATGTAAATTCACACCTTTTGAATTGTGTCATCTTTTAGGATTTTTAGGATTAACATCAGAAGCAGAGACATTGTGAGGGGTAATTAATAAGAAAAAGGCATTATCCAGATGCATCTCAATGGATGATCTCAAACTGCCTTATTTATTGGATTAATCTTTTGTTAACTGATACAGTCAAATTATGTTAAACTTTTAAAATGCTATTAAAAATGATTGGCAATTTACATTCAATAGTCAGTTTTAACCATAACATAAATCTGTGGGCTTTTAAACATAGAACCACAAAACTAAATTAAATACTAGTTTATTAATATAATGATTTCAAACAGGAAACTTCTAAAAAATTGGATGACACCTCCAGACAACTCTTCTGACCTGTGGAGTAGATCAGCATCAGGCATTGCAATAAATAAACATTTCCAATATGCAGGCACCCAGGGCACAACAAAGATGGCTAAAAATACTAATCTAACTCTCGCCTAATTAGCCATAGGCAGGGGACAACTGAGATAAATTTAAGCCTCGACGACAGGGAAACCGATGAGTGTCCCCTCTGCTGGTGGCAGGCTGGTGAGGAGCGGCATGTGTTTATATATAAACAGCATCACACTCCACTGCTTCCTTCCTCCCTTAGGAGCGCCACTTAACACTGTCACTGCGGACTCGCTCGTTCAGCAGTTTTAGAAGGGATAGTCAGTAAGTAGTAGTAACTTCAGCACGGCCAGTAGATAGTGAAATAATAATTGGACTGTGCAGGTGAAGACTTGACACAGTATGTGTGTGTGTGCATCTAAATGCATGCTGTCTGTCTGTTCACTGCTGCAGGTGATGTGTAAGCTATGCATATTTAGGTAATGAAAGATGTCCAGGGTTGAGATAGTTGGTAGCAAAACTGATTGTAATGGGGGGGGGGGGGGTTGACTGCATCTTGTCAACTATAAATATGTGTTTTACTTTGGAGGATTAAAAGTTGATATCACTGGTGTGTATGGCACATAATGCATTGCTGATAGAGTATGAAGGCTGAAGTGGTTTCATGGCAAATGAAACATCTCTGAGCTCCATACTTCATAATCCAGAAATCATAACATCCTAGTATAACAATTAGCTTTAACTGTCATGCTCCTATGTACAGTAGTAGAATCATGGAAGCACTACACTGCTACAGCAGTTACTATCCATCCATGCTGCTACTCTGCGATATTCCATGAACAATTAAAATTACTTTTGATTTTGACATTATTGTCAACTTGTGTTAAGTGAAGTGTAGCCTAATGCAGCATTTGTAAGTACATTCTGTTGGTGCAAATATGTTTTGGGGTTCATAACAAGTTAATTTTCCTGAAGTGAAGGTAATTTATGGCTAATCTCTTTTTGATCTGTTCTCCACTCCAGCCTTTAGCAGAGCATGTGCAATTGTCACCCCGGAGGAGTGATGGACCTGGCGTTGGTGTCAGCCATATTTCACTGTCCACTCTGTACTCTGTACTGTCGCTGATGAGGGCTTCATGGACTTGGCTGGAACCACGCCACAACTTAATTTCCACAGTGGCGAGGGATAATTTGAATATCACACTGCAATCTCTTTGTGGACTGGACAGGTAGGTATATTATGTGTGGGATTAGGTTTTAGAGGTGGTCCTCTTTAGTGCACCTGCAGTTGGATAGGCAGGTGTGCTGTAAGAGTGTAGATCCTTAAAGAACCCCCGGTGACCTCCAAGAAGGTGAAGAGGTAGATTTCATGGATGTTTTTGAGAGGGTCACTTCATTCATAGGCATCTCTGAGGTTCACAGTCAGAAGACTTTTCAGTTGTATATGAATGTAAAGATTAGAGTGTTGGAAACAATGGAATATCATCTGCTTGTACCTGTTGGGTGATCTGCAATATCTGCACACTGTCTTTGCAGTTGCATTTCATACAAAGGTTTGACTGGAGTGAATAGTGATGTCAATGTGCAGGTGGTGTGTGTATGTTTTCTGCAGTCAATGGAAATCAGGCATGATATCATAGTTTCTTTCTTTTTTTATTTCAACATTGTTTACAGTACAATAACTGCCAGCAATGTACTCAATGTTTGGAGATAACAGAAAATAAAGACATAAATTGAAGGCTTTTTAAAAAGCACTTTAAAAATTATTACATTTGTTTCTTTTTAATATCTGACTAAAACCTGCTCCTTCTATTTACAATGTACAAACTAGATGTGCATATCGAATATAAAGGGTTTACATTTATATACATTATTTATAAATGCTGCCACGTAAGTCGAAACTCATACAAGTTTGTTATTCACCCATATATTTTATATATATTTTCACTGAATCACAAAGGGTAAAGAGTGAAATTAATAAGACCTGGTTACCAGACACATGAAAGGTTTTTGTTGGAAATTGTCCAGACTTTCAAACATTTCCTTCCAGTGCTCATTAACAGGAACTGGTGTGCTTCACCTCTTTACATTTCTTTGAAATGTCATGTAGGCTGAGAGCCACCAAATAGCTATTATGACCTTATAAGGGACAAATCAACCATGTATTGTGCTATACATTTCATTACTTGATTCAATTTGTGCCATTTGATACAGTACAATTAAGATGAAGTTTAACTGCCACTGTGAGTTTAAGTGCTAACGTTTTGCTCTTGAAATGTGAACCAATCAACATGCTCAAGTTTTTTTTTTGTTTTTTTTATCAGGAATTAGTACTGAACCTTGTCTGAGACTCTTCTCCCCTCACTGCCAGTCTGTCTAACATGAATGACTCTGACGGGTCTGGTTCATTTCCAACAAGAGGATCAAAGCAGAGGGACAAATCCTCAAAAATCATCACAAATGCAGCAAGAATGAGACCATGATACACCGGAGGTGGCAGAAGACCTCACATATAAAATGAGAGAAGGAAATGATATTGACCAACATGTCTCTGAATATTGACACGAATGCACACACAAAAATGGTCACAGGAATCCATGACCAAGGGGAGAAAGAGGTTTTGTGGTACAAACCATATATATTTTTTATTTGTTGACAAAATAAACATTAAAATATATATCAAAAATATCAGGAACAGTATTATTACCAAACTCTGTGCTGTAAGGATGTGCATATCCAACATGGAAAAAGACAACGTTAAGTCTTCTCAGATGCTAAAGAAGAAAAATACTCTGAACCACTCAGGGATGAAGAAGCCTATGCAATGGTCTTCATTGATTTTTCAAGCCTCCTTCTTGTCATTTTCCTTAGTGTGCTTGGAGCGCAGGGGGGAGAAACTGACTGACATTTTGCTCCAGGCCTTCAAACTGATCCGAGATTAATAATGCAATTAAACACATGGTCCATCAATCCATTGGAAACCTCACAAAACTCATCTAAAAAAGTACCACGGTTTAATACACCTACTTTATGTTTATAGTTTTTAGTATTTTCTTTTTCCTCATCTTTTTTTTAATAATATTCACTGATCCTTACAGGACATCCACTGAATGAGTCTTACAGTTTTCCCAGTACTTTAAGGACGAGGACGGAAATCACATCACAATGTTAACACTGTAAATGACAATGGCCGCTTAAAATGGGGCAGCACAGACAATTTGGGACGGTAAGCACTGATTATAATAAAAATAAAAAAAACATTCTTGTACCATGTTAGACGACAAATTCAACATTTTCTGAGAGCAGTTTCTTGTGCCTTATTAAGAATTTCAATACCACATTTCACTTAAAGATTAGTTGAACGATACAGCCCATATGCCATGTAATTATGCCTACAAAACACATTACCCTATGAGTACTTGTACACAACATAATTTCACCCAGTCAGTTGATTAATGGCTCTATGATGTTGTGCTTTAGGATGAAAGTGCTATAGCTAATATCTCGTCACAGCTACACAGCCATGCATTACAGACAGGCAGTGACCTTTGCTGAATGAGGTCAAACCTAACAAAATTCAATCCAATTTCAAACCTTAATCCCATAGATTTTTTATTCTGCCACTCGAGTTTGGCTGAGCAGAAAAAGCCCTAATCCCTCACGATGTGTGGGTGGACCTAAAAAAATAGTGCTGCAATCATACCTGCCAACACACACACACACACACACACACACACACACACACACACACACACACACACACACACACACACACACACACACACATCCACGCCCCCACACACGCATGCACACAGATACCAAATAGACGGGAAAACACACAGCAGCTGCTAAAGTCTTGAGAACAACTCAGCCTCTAGCCGAGTTGAATCTCTAATAAGCAAAACTGTTTACATATATCCTCCTTAAACTCTCCTTAAGAAGAGAGGACCCTGTAAATTCATTTATATACTTTATCTATATACTTTTGTTTATATACTTATACACTTTTTGGTTATCTCTGACTACTTTCTGTCTAATACTCAGAAACAACAAGATAACACCACCACACAACCACCGCCATGGAAAAAACACCAGTCAATACTCACCAAAACCAACTGACCTTTTCACAAAACAAACAGCATCTGTTTACAGTGACATAATGGCGGCCATCGTGAATCAGAGGTTACAAGTGTTTTCAACCCAAACATAGAGATACTGATATACAGGACACAGCTAAAAACACACATGAGATCAGAAGATGTTCTTGAAATAACTAGGAACTTTCCCAGAACAGAGTGTCATTGACATTGATATGCTTTCCTGGAAGAAGAGTAAATCAGAAGCAAGATGAAGCTCAGATGCCACTGAGCCAGAATGCTTTTATGAGATATAGACACAGACTCCTGTTTTTTGTATCAAGTGTAACCCTAAAGTCTGCACACAGTTTGTATGTATGCTACATACATGTTGACACCGCTCACATATTTCATAAATGTATCTAAACTAGATGTGACTAACACAGTGGGGTGCACCAGGACAACAACAAAACAAAACTACCAAAAAAAAAAAAAGGCTATGTTGCCACAGAAAGAAGTAGTCTGTCAGCTAGCTTTCCTGGTCAAGCCCTTCCTTCAGCTATTGCACAGAATATTGCCATGTTCTAGAGCAGTGGTTCTTAAACTGGGGGTCGCCAAAAATATTGGAGGGGTCGCAAAATTATTAAAGACATTTTTCTAAAGGTTTTTAGTCAAAGGGTGCCATTGCCATAATGCCTTTGGTGTTGATATAGCCTACCTATGAGAGAAGACATTCTCTACCTCTGCTTCAAAATGTTTAAGAACCACTGTGCTAGAGGATAATAATAAGTTATTACAGTTGACTGTTGCACCACAGGTACATAGACTACTATGAAAGCACACTCACGCAGCCTCCCTTCCTTCGAGGCTCCGGTTCTCCCAAAGACACTCCATAGATGACCGTGGTGGTTCCGCATTTGTGTAGGTGAGAGGTCATAACAAAGAGACACGCAAAACAAAACAAAAAAAAAACATTGAGTGTTCCTACTCAGTCATGGGAGATGAGAAATGGGACCAGTTTTTTTTTTTTTAGCAAATCTGCTTGAGAGGTGAGACACCCTTTGCTTGGAGAGAATGCACCATCTTTTTCTGTCCTGGAAAGTTGGGATTGCTTATTTTGGAGCAGGGTAACTTTGGCGGGCACCTTCACACGGACACAGAGACGGACACAGACACCGTGGCTCTGAGTGGAAGCCAAGGACACGAGGAACTAACGTTTTGAAATGACTGCAATAACTATCCAGGCCTCTGAATGCCCCTGCTGTACACTGGCCTTGTCTCAACTTTCCACATAGAGAGAGAACGAGAACGAGAGAGACAGAGTAAGAGACAGAGAGAGAGAGAAAGAGAAAGAGAGAGAGTGCATTCTCTACAATAATGACTCAAAATGATACACAGGAGATACAAATTAAATTATAAAAACAAAACACCCCACTTGCACATGATGGTGGGAAGGGCTTAGTGACCACTGCTGGCTTTACTGCTCCCTGTTGTCCAATCGATGATGATGAAACTCAAGCTCATTATCATAAACAGGATGCCAAGGATGGCAAAACAGATGGCCTGCAAAACAGAGAGAAAAAGAGTGAGAGAATAGAAACAGAATAAAAAGAAAAGAAAACATGAGACGAGCAAAAGAAAGAGACAGAGACAAAGGGAGAGAGGGAAAAAGGAACACAAAAGAAAAAAAACAGATCATATCTGAGAGACAGACAGTGAGAGAGAACTTGAGAAAGGGAAGCACATTCGGATACGAGAAGAGACAGACACAGGGTCCATTGAGGACCCGAGTTACTCATGGGTCTAGCCTGTCACATCGCCCGTCGCCCGCAACATCGGTCTACTGCCCGCACTCTCATTTCTGTGTCCTTACTCCACACATGCTGCGCCCACATTTCAATCCAATCCTGTTCTCTGATTTAGTCCCCACCTCCATAAGCACGGCTCTGACAGCACATTCACTCTAAGTTACTGAGTTGAGAGCTGTCAATAGACCTTTTTTTTACAGCAGCCATTTTGACATTAAATAGTAGGGCAAGCACAGGTGTTACAATCACGTCAATGTAGAATCAGAACCTTAATTAATGTCATATGTAACAGCTGTGCCTGCCCTCTATTTCATGTCAAAATGGTTGCAGTGAAAAAGGTCCATATCATCAGCTGTACGAGTGGTTATGGCCCACTGGACATTAGAGGAAATGCATCAAATACATGGATTTGATGCATTTAGCAAAGGCCAAAAATAATCAGGCAGAGTGGAGGGGGCCGTGAGGGATTTGGTCCCTTCTGACAGGGTAATGTTCTGGCCCTTATTTGATTAATGCATATACCCTACTGGAATTGTTTGGGGGGAATGCTACAGCCATCCAAGCTTTTCACCCACTAGCAGTGGCACTGGGCGTGGGCGCTAGCCTGGGGGGAATTAGAGGAATGATATTCCTCTCTCCCTTGCAAAATCGAAGCCATTACATTTTTATGGCTAGCAAGCGACCCTTGAGGCAAGTATATGAGCAACTCTGATGAGAAACATAACTCTCAACTCTGACAAGAAATGGTCAACAGCTACTTTCCAACAGCGAGCGTTTATTTCTCACAGTGCAAAGACATTATTAAAACCTACTGACCTACGTTCCCTAACGTTGCTTTTAATTCGCCAAAAAAAAAAGCTCATCGAAAAAGAAGAAGGGTTCACTGGCCTGTTCTTCTTCAGTGAGTTTTTTTTTTGGCAGTTTGCAGAAACGGAGTGCATTACCACCACCATCTGCTGGACTGAGGTGTAATGGCAAGTGTACCCTTTAGCCTCGTTCTGGCCGCCGGGTGAATAAGGCGAATGCCGATGCTGCCCCACAATGCTACCCACATAGGTCTCAAGTGTATCATCAGCTAATAGTTTAAAACAGGCCATACTAAGTATGTCGTTCTGAGCTCTAAGTACTGTCGTTCCTCCTCCACTACTACCCTGCCCTAGGGGTAAAAGCCCACACCTAGGTAACAGGTGCAGGGCAGTGAGCCGGCCAGTCAGTGAGGAAAGAGAGACGAGACACTCACCAGAATCTTGGGAGGAGAGCGCAGAGGTTCGTCCTCTTTGGGCACGATGCGGATGTAGAAGACCGCAGGGAAGATGAAGATTAGACAGGGGGCAGACGTGGCACCTGTGAAGATGGAGAGAGGGAGAGGGAGACAAAGGGGGGGGGGGCACAGGTGGAGGGGAGAGAGAAAAAGAAAGAGGGGGAGTGGGAAAAAAAGAGAAAACCTTGCATCAGGTTCTGAAAAGTAAAATGTGAGGCTGGTAGAGCCTCTGCTGGTTAGAAAGAGGTAGTGCTGCCCGAGAGGTCCTAGTGCCATAAGGCGAGGTGCCAGAGCATGCCTGATTCCAAGAAATGTTCCGTCATTTAACAAGCAAAGTCTCCTGTCTTCTCTCCTTAACAATCACCCTGTCCGATATCATGACTAATGCTGACTTCACATTCATTATGTAAGGGATGACGGCCGCCGAGGTGTCCTGTTATACGGAATTAATGGACGAGGGCGAGTTGCCTCCGCCCGAGTCCATTAATTCCGTATAACAGGACACCGCTTCAGACGCCGCGACTCCCCCAGTCAAGGTTGCATAGCAACGGCAATGTTTCATAGTTTGTCTTCACCGAAATGGAGTTCGTGGCACCAGAGCCTGTCTACGGAGGTGCCACTAACCCTGCGTGAAATCATCATGTTTGATAGGTTGTTAATACATTCTGAAAATGTTACTGTTCTGATCAAGGTCATGCAAAATAAAGCTACCGACTCAATACGACTCTGCCTCTGATTCCTAGTCTGCTAGTCACTATACTGACTTTGCACACATTCACTCCTCAGCACTCTCAAACATTTCCCAACTCTGAATTCACACTACTGAAGTCATCTGACTTTCTCCAACTTTTGCACATCTCCATAGAACTTTTTATTTATTATTTTTGATTTCTCCTCCATCTATCTACCCATGTCCTTGATTGCCTAGCCTTTCTGCCCTCTCCCCACATACACAGCACACTTCGCTTCTTCCTTGGTAAGGGAGTTTTTCCTTGCCCCTGTTGCTCCTGGGTGCTCCTTGTTGGTGCCCCCCCAATCCCAATCCTCCCCCACCTTTCTTATGCAGCCCTTGCCACTTAATCTACTAAACCCCTCTTCTACTGCACTTTTTACCCCCCCCCCCCCCAATGCAATGTCAAACCAAAGTTAAGTCGTGTTGAAAAGAGGCTGAACCTTGCAAACGATTTACTTTTATAGACCACTGAAATCACACATGAATCACACGTGAAAATGACCATCACGTTAGGTTGTGACTGGTTGTGAGCAAGATCTAACGCCCTCCTCCGCATGCGTACATCGGAACTAGCTCCCGGTTAGCATTAATAATCGTTTACTACTTTAACGGCACCGACAATCAAAAGATCCAGTGGAAACTAGATGGTACAAGTATGTAGGCCAATCGGCCCACCAGCTTTTTCTACTTTGCCACCTACAGAGTTTGACAGGTACGACTTTTTGAAAAGCCATGTTATTTCCCATAGACATTTGACGACCGGAAGTTGGGTGGATACGGAAGTTACGGAGGCGGGACTTATTCTGGAGAGGTCTATTGATATGGAAGGGTGTCCTGTTATTCAGAATTAATAGCCACCCCACCAGCCAATCAGAAAAGAGTATTTCTTCTCTCCGGGTGATAAGTGTTTGTAATGTTCATAAAAAACATACCCAAAAGAACATTACTTTGAGAACAATTTGCTAGATTTTAGATATATTCCATTTTGCGGTACATTGATTCATAACCAATCATCTCAGGGACAAGTAGCTCACCCAAAACTTATAGAGCACCAAAAGCCCCAAATCATATGACATTTAAATCCCAAGATGTGACATTTCTTAGCTGTCAACATATTAGCCCCGTGAACTAACAAATTCACTAATGTTCTTAGAACTAATAGTCAAGCTACAATGCACGTGAGAGAACCAAATAATTTCGCTGAAGACAGAAATCTGTGTATAGGCCTGGACAGAGGGGTTAATAGATTGAAACACAGACATGTATTGTGTGTGTGTGTTCCTCTGATATCGCCGCCCTGCTCGAGTGCTAAGCTGATTATCTCTTTCTTCTGTTCTGTATTTTAGTACTCTATTCCATTTCCATGGATTATGGAAAAAAATAGTCCCATAGGTTAACCTGAGGTGACTTTGCGGCATACAAACAAGGTCAGTGTTCTTGTGTTCTAAGGGAAAGGTCAGTCTAAACTGATGGAGGCATGAGGTATAAACTTTAAAACTGGGACAAAACGTCCTACAGTAAAAAAAAAAAAAAAGCCAGACACTGGTTGCATAACCAAACCAAGAAAAAGTTGCTCTATAGAAAGCATTCCTCAGCCGATTACATAGCTTTTCCACACATTCATCGGTGTGAGTATACTTTTATAAGCTTAAGAGACTTATTGGATCAGAGTCGCTAGCAAGATGAAAGGAAGTTCAAGGTATGTGAACTACAGTGGGAGGTTGATGGTGTTGTACTGGCTGAAGAATGTCACTGTATGCCCACACACACACACACACACACATTAAACTGTAACAGCACATAGGAATGGGGGGGGGGGGATCCTCAGAGCACATGGAAATAGCCACAGATCGGTCAGTGAGTTTACCGTCTGTGGGGTGAAATCAAACAGCGGAGCACAAAAGTTACAACAATTCTTGTAATAAAAACTGTAAAACTGTGGTTTGTGTTACTGTGAGCCTGGCTCTTTGGCTCTGGTGGTCAAGCTGCAGGTATAGCACCCCCTGAAACCCTGATTTGAGGCTCTCTCCCTTCGCTACAGTTAAAACATATAATTTCAGTTGTAGCTAATTATCACCCTTCCCAGAAAGTAAATAAAAAGAAAGATTGTGCTGTAGTGGTGCACTTGGGTTGAATTAGAACAGCTCCACTCACCAATAAACCCAAAGATGCCGAGGATGTTGGGGGCGAAGATAACTAGCAGGTTGATGATGGTGAGCAGAACAAAGGCGATGGCAATGTGCCTCGGCCAAAAGAAGGTCTTGTTGGGGAACAGCATCTGCTGGATGGCCCGACGAACCTGTGGGGGGGGAGCCACAGAGGTCACATGACCTGACCTACCAATCATCTACATACTCACCTGTGTTGCATTTAGACGCTGATCATACAAACAGAACAGTGGGCTACAGTGGATGCATGTTCACATATCCTTTCTTTAATATGGTTTAGCAGGCACAGTGACTTTAAAACTTGGTCATTCTCTAAGACTTTTCATGAGACTTCACATCACACTGTCAAGCTTATTGTGCTGTACATATATCATGTTATATTCATAATATAATATAATATAATATAATATAATATAATATAATATAATATAATATAACATAATTAGGGCTGTCAATCGATTAAAAAAATTAATCTAATTAATTACATACTTTGTGATTAATTAATCTAAATTAATCGCATATATAATTTTTGCTGTGAAAGTATTTTAAATATTTAAATTCAAAGGAATAATTGAATAATCAGCATTAGTGACATTAAAGTTCAAAAACTCTTTTATTATTATTTTCACTAGTGAAATAATGGCCATAATAATCTATGATATGACCTAATATGCTGAGGAAATAAATACAAAAGTGCTTCGGGAAGAAGTTTTTTTTTCACATGCAAGGCATTTCAGGCCACAGATATAACCTAGGGGACACAATGAAAATAAATTAACACTCCCCTCAATGTCAACACTTGCAGACATTGCAAAGGACTTTATTTTCAACACTTTATTTTTATCACCATCAGGCCATTTTTTAAAAGTAAATGTTCCAATCAATGATCTAGGCAGCATGTTTTCTTCTCTCTCCTTCATTTTACAGTCTAATTTTTACTGACTAGAACGGCTCGGGGTCAAAGGTCAAACGGAATCGATTAATCTGCACTAATTTTTTTAATCAGTTATTTTTTCTCAAATTAATTAATCGAAATTAATCAGTTATTTTGACAGCCCTAAATATAATATAATATACCACCCAACAATCTCACATACAACACCAATGAATTAGAAATAGACCAATTACTCTTAGATTTAGAATAAATGTTTAGAGTAAGTGTGATTGCTTTTAATAGCATTCATCAGTTCAGTTCCAAGCTACCAGAGACAAACTATGAGCCATCTCTCTTAGGTTACAGCCATGAGCCAGCTCCCTGGGTGATCAGTGCTCACACCAAAGGCGTGTTTGAGTGTGTGAGTGTGCAATCACACGGTGGGGCTCGATGACTCACCGGGAAGAGCACTATGGGTACGGTGAGCGTGACGGCTGTGAGCACAGCAACACGCACACACAGGATGAGGGTGTCGTACGGATCAATTCTGCTGTAGGTGTGCAGAAGCTCAGACTCTACTCTCTCTGTTGGGGGGAGAGAGAGAGGGAGAGAGAGAGAGAGAGAGAGAGAAGGAGAGAGAGACAGAGGGAATGAAGAGAGACTCCATTTATATCAATAATGAGAATGAAGACAGTCTTGGACACATACAGGGTGCTGATTGTATTGATTGAGATGAACCACAGATACTGTATCTGCAATCAGCAGATCAAACGGATCACACCAAGAAATAGGGCTTTGTTAAGGAGTCTGTGTCTCTGTGAAATGCCATCTAGATTAGCTGAGTTTCTTGGATTAGATCATTTCTTGATATGTCCTGAACATAGCCCAATTGATGTCCTGAACACAGCCCTATTTGTTGATAAAAATCAAACCACAAAATAAATCTCTTAAGCATTAACCAAAAAGATCACATGTATTTTCGGTCTGTGCTGGCTCACATTGTTCTTAAGACCTAATAGGTTATGCCACATGAAGATTCATGAAGAGTTCTTAACATTCGAGGGGTTCAGATAATCCATGGCACTCAGCATAACACAGCAAGGCCAAGTGGGAGAAATGTGTGAGAAACCAGTACCGACATTTGTGATTGGTCCAAGAGGTTCACATTGAGCAATCATGCGTCACGATATTGATTTTGCACACAGCCCAGGCTTCAGTAGACATAATGAATGGCCAGTAGAGGGAGCGGTGACACCATTGGGGATCACTGTCACCCCTTCATAAACATAAATAAGCAATTCAAAAACAAGGAAATACAAACAATAACAAACTGTGGGAAACTGGGACAAAGCTTAATATGATTACACTGCTTTTGTCCCGCCACCGGTGACTTCACCGCAACCCCCAGACAGCCATTCAACACCAAATGAAATTAGAAAATGAAGGCACGTCTGTTCCAGAACATTCCTATGAATATCACAGACAGCCTCCTCCACTTGCTGATAACCATTCACCATAAGAGGAGAGGTTTACAAGGGTGACCTGACCTGCTGTAAACCTCTTCTTTGTTTTTCCTTGCTGAGTTTTGGCAATGGTCAATGAGTGCATTGGCATGACTGAGGCTAAAGCAATGTGGCCCAGTGAAAGTACGGGATGATTATAGAGAGGCAACGAAAGAAGAGAAGAGAAGAGAGGAGAGGACAGAGAGAGAGACGGAGGAAAGCGTCCGAGATGGAGAATGGTCATGGCAGGTGGCCAGGCCTCACCATAGAAGGTCAGATATCCAAACAGAGCAGCCAGGAAGTACATGGTGTACATGACTGCAATGGAGATGTTGGACACATGCTGCATCTTTTTCTTGGTGGGGCTGAAATCAAGAGAATATCGTGATGTGATGAAGAACCTAACCAGTCCCTGCGCACAAAACAACAACCTCACAACCTCTCTCTCTCTCTCTCTCTCTCTCACACACACATACACATCCACACACCCACACACGCACGCACGCACACGCGTACACACACACGCATGCACGCACGCACCACAAACACACAACACACTTAAAATGCCAGCTTGAGCCTAAGGACTATTTTTACTTGGCCAGTCAAGTCACATACATCTCTGAAAAGCAGGCCATTGCTGTTGTTTTTTTTGTCTTTTTTTTTTCATTTTTAATCAGTGATGCTGTTGCTATGGTTAATCAGTAGTTCAGCATGCTCCTACGACTGTAGCATTCTTAAAGTAGGTCATGGTAAACAAACTCAGTCCAGCTGGGAGGTCAGAGGGGTCAGAGTGGGGCATGTGACTGTAGTGACAGATGAACAGGACGACGTGGAGTTGGACTTGCAGCCTCCGAACTGCACCACCCATTCGCCTGCCTTTGCCTTTTGGCATGAAGAGAAAGAGAGTGGGGGTGGGGGGTGCAATGCAGCAGGGTTATCTGGGAAAAAAGGAGGTTGGGGGGGAGGGGGGATGCGGTGAGGGTGCAGTGGGGGTGCAGGAAGGAGGCACCTACTTGCGCAGCTCTGTGTAGATGGGCAGGACTTCGGGGTGGCACACGAA
>NW_027468837.1:25770674-25775674 GCF_046254945.1 Alosa pseudoharengus
ACCAGCCACACATAGGCCCCTTGGTGACATGGGAGAGATTTTATCCCTAAACTACAAAGGCCAAAATGGCAATGTTCTATAATCTAACACAACACAGGCTGGCACTACCACTTTTGTGTGCATAATGGATTAACACTATGGGTCCTTTTCTGTCTAAATCTCCCTCTTTCTCTCATGCACTCCCTCTCTCCCTCTTTCTGCTTTGCCCCAGTGGGTAGTCCTTCAGCTGCACTCAACAACCTCATAAGCATGCAGGGTGGGCAGGCGAGAAGTGTTTGCTGGCTACAGCCACCGACTTCCTCAGGGGTGACTTTTCCATTACCCCACCCTTCCCCTGGCCACCCAGACGTCTGCAGAGTGGAATGAGGGCATGTCTGTGACCGAGAGAGAGAGAGAGACAGAGAGAGAGAGAGAGAGAGAGAGACAGAGAGAGAGAGAGAGAGAGAGAGAGAGAGCAACATGGCCTATCATCATCCTCACCTAAAAAAACGGAGAGCTCAACACCCTTGGAAAAACACCAGATCCCTAACCACAACACTGATAAAGCATGGAGATCTCCCCTGTCCTTCTCACTAACACTGCTCCTGTTCCAGAAGCCTGTACCTAAATAACACAACAATGACTCATGAATAAATTCAGGTCCATTTATTTGGTAGCCTAGTGTGCAGCCCCGCTATGCTATAACTGGACTGTTGTTGCAGCCTGAGAGGTTTCCTGAGGCAAACCCTTCATAAAGCTGGGCTTGGGTCTGTGGCTGCTGGACAGCTGGAGATGATCTGATGAAGTCTGGACACGTCTTCCAGAGCACGTCCTCTGTCCTGCTGCGAACTGGACCCAAAGGGACCCAAACATCTGCCATCGGCTGCCAGCAGCCAATCACAGCCCGTCTCAAAGTCATCGCCCGAGCGACGCACTGCTGACGGCTGCTATGGTGATAAGCCGACCGACCTTCATTTGAAGTAACGTAAATAACTCCTCCATTACACATTATTTGCACAGAAAAACGGCACAAAATAAATGTTGATTCTGTCAGAAAAAGACATAAAAAAACTACATCCACATCCACCCACTTGAGCTCACACAAACACAAGCTTGAAGATCAACTAAGGACTGTGAATAGCACACACTTCACACACCCATACACAACTCCCTACAAACAAACATGCTAGAGATGAACAAAAACAAGCTGGCTAGATAGTTGCTAGAGTGCAGAGCCATAACAATGACGTCTCTCCTCCAAAACATGCGTCACAAGATAGCCTACTACTCAAGGACAGTCAGCAGCAGCAGGACCATATTGTGGATGAATCATCCAACTCACACACAACAAATCCCAGCCAGTGCAGTCCAACCAGCTTCTCCTCACTACCTCCAAAGACACGGGTGCTTCTGTAAGGTGGTGGAAGACCAGCCTTAGGGATGGAGGCACAGGGAGATGGAGGGGGATGGGGATGGAGGGGCAGGTGTGTTATGAGTGGGCTATTAGCATCTGTTGCTAGCCCCTTCTCTTGAGGCTCCAGGGGAGGAGTGTGGATTACACATTGCATAGTGGTGCACCTGCCGCTTTGGTTTCATTTTTACACCACTACACACATAATGGGAGGTAATGGAGGGTGCACAGGGGTCATGTGCTGGGAAATGGGGCTGATGCTGAGGCTTGTTCTGCTCAGTATACAGGGAGGGATGAGAGAGTAAATAAAAAAAATATATTAAGAATATAATATATTCTATTATATATAATATTAAAATTCTAGAATTATATGCTGCCCTCTGCCTTTTCACACAGGTCATGTAAACGTCACGTCTGTCTCTATCGTTTCCTCTCTATCTCTCACCCTCTCTCACTCCACTATCTCTGTCAGCCCTTTAGATACTATGTGTTGTGTCCAAAAAGCCCCACAACAGTGGCAGATCCATTTCCAACAGGCTGGTTTCCATACCCCATATGCCCATTTCCTCATACGCCATTCCCAACTGATTAAGGGTCAGGCTAGGACACATTGGCGCCAGGGTCTATATACACCAAGGGCACCATGCCAACAGATCCTAGGTCAGCCTCCTGGCAGTGAGGATGCCAGCTGGTTGGTTGGCACATGGAGGGGGGAGCTTATGGGCAGCACTCGGGCAAAGCCAGAGGGAGGGCCACGGGATGATGCCCTGTTGTCCCACTTGGAAATGTGCTGGGTCATGCGAGAGAGAGAGAGAGAGAGAGAGAGAGAGAGAGATCCCATGGAATAGGTGTTGCCAGGCCATATTGTGTGTCTCTCGTATTGCATTGGAAAAGACTGATACGGAAAGAAACAGACAGACAGCTAGATGGACAAGGATACACTTTGCCATCAGACCATATAGATCTCAGGGTTGTATGTGAGAACCAAAACTAGTCTCCTATTTCTGTACAGTGCACACCTTTGGAGAGCAGACAGATGTCTATTTTTACTGGAGAGGTTAAGATACTTCATTTCAGTCACTGGGTGTTATCACGCTGAGATTTTCTCTCAGCGCATCTGCAAACCTTACAGAACACTCTTGTGTTATTCTGGAGAGGAAAAGAGAGAGTGGGTGCCAGAGAAGTCTGTGGAGCCACGGCCCAGTTTACTTAATGATCACTCCACAAAAATATCTATTTACGCTGTGTATTTTTCCGTACTGTCATAAAACTAGGCCTGTATTTCAAATGTGGTTTGGGCCTTCAAGAGATGCCATGAAAGCTTGGCAGAACCAGACACATATTCCCTTTGTGAATGTTATCCTGTAAAATAAAAAAATGAGGCTAGTGAAACTAGGCCCTTCATTCAACAGTTGACATGAAAGTCTGAAGTGTAGACGGTGGCTATGCAGCCCACTGGTGAGAGTACTGTGTTCCTCTCTCTCAGCGCTCTGTGTGGGTCTGAGACCCATGAGTGTCCCTCCTCATATCCATCTACTCACCCTGATGGCTTATCCACCCCGCAGAAGGCCTGGATGACCAGGGGAAGCTCATACTTGATGATGTACAGGTAGCTGGACATGGCTGAGAGAGGAGAGGAGGGGGGGAGTGAGAGGAGAGAGAGGAGAGAGAGAGAGGAGGACAGGAGAAGAGAGGAGTGGAAGCATTGCAGATTAATATTCTAATAACACGCTGATTCATTCCTCTTCCTTATTCAACATACAAATACAACATACATAAACATATCACTATATGAAGATGCTGACTACATCTTCCCTGTTTTAGGACACTGTTTTAATTGAATGTGCTTTTGCACATGGCCTGTCAGACTATTAACTGTTAATTGTCTGCAGGTGGGTTAATGGGTTAATTAGGCGACACCCACTCTGGTGCCTTACAAAAGGTCCAGGATTTTGGTGTGTGGAGGCAGACCGATGTAGATGTGCAAGTTGATATGTAACAGCCATTTTAAAACAGTTTGTTAAATTAAAAAAGACTGTTTTCTGCAAACAAATAGCTGGACAGTGTTTAATCTTTTAAAAATGCATGATGGTGGACATATTTTTCACACACTATATACATGCAACTGAAC
The DNA here is from genome assembly GCF_046254945.1 of Alosa pseudoharengus. Taxonomy (NCBI): domain Eukaryota; kingdom Metazoa; phylum Chordata; class Actinopteri; order Clupeiformes; family Clupeidae; genus Alosa; species Alosa pseudoharengus. The sequence continues at coordinate 25,774,196 of NW_027468837.1, forward strand.
TGTATACAAAAGGCAAAAAAAGGCTAAACTTAGCAGCACACCATACAGATCTCTTCATACAGTTTGAATTCACGGTAATCTGGGACATGTGCCCTGAATTGGGAGAACACCATTATCCAGGAAGCAAACGTCATCAAAACTAATAGCTGGCATTAAAATGTGATGCTAAAAATAACCTATTTGCGCGCACACACACACACACACACACACACACACATATGTCCATTTTATCAGTATGGTATTAATCTTTGAGACATTTTAATATACCAGTGTGTTTTCATCCAAACAGGAAACAAAGGGAGAGAAATAGGCCGTTCTCCATATAATCTCTTCTTGTTGCCTTGGCACTGTGATTTCTCTTTCTTTTAATAACCCAGTAATACACAGAATCTTACATAATCTCAGCCTAGATTCTAGTGTGTACAGGAGGAATGACTGAGATTAGGAGAGCCCAGATTCAGTGCATTGAACACTACACACCCACATAGTCCCTTACACTGCCTCTCTCTCTCTCTCTCTCTCTCTCTCTCACACACAGTGTGTGTGTGTGTGTGTGTGTGTGTGTGTGTGTGTGTGTGTGTGTGTGTAACTATATATATAAACACACATGAACTCAAACACAAATATGAATAAAAACACGCACAGATGCACACACACACACACACACACACACACACACACACACACACACACACACACACACACACACACTGCTTAATGAGCAGCTGGCTTAACCTGCCTAAACTCTGTACTCCCCCTCCCCTCACACCTCTCACGCTTTAACTGGAGGAGGAGAGCAGGAGAGGGGGAGAAAGAGAGAGAGAGAGTGAGAGAGAGAGAGAGCAAGAGAGAGAGCAAGAGAGCGAGGGGGAGGCAGATAGAAAAGGACAGTGACAGATAGAGCAAGGCCTGGGGGCGAGAGAGTATAGGAGAGCAGGGGAAAGAGAAAGAGAGAGAGAGAGAAATGAGAGAGCAAGAGAGAGACAAAGGTAGAATTGCAGAAGGACAACCAGAGCGAATAGGCGAGGATCTTTTGATGAAATGAATTATGGCGAGCAGCGTGACTGCAGACAAACTGAGAGAAGGGGGTGAACGTGTGAAACAGGGGGAGACCGAGGGAGAGACACAGAGATGAACAGAAGAAAATGAGACAAAGATGAAAGGATGGAATGGAAGAGAGAGAACATGGATGAACCTGAGGTGAAATAATATCTTATGTAACACGTATCACGGGCCACATGGAAGCATTGTAAGGAACAGAAAATAATGACCCCATAGCCTCTCCCACTTAGACCTCCTACACATTTGTCATTTCGCATCACTTGGCCAAACAGCAGCTGGTGGCTTGGTGGATTACAGGCCACCAGAAGCATAGTGTGTACATATCAGTGATGAGGGAAGACAACGACTTCAGGACTTAACGCTGAAGCTATTTCTGTAGTCTAGAATAAAGCCTAGCATGGAACGCTTGATTGAACC
>NW_027468837.1:25780674-25788174 GCF_046254945.1 Alosa pseudoharengus
CCTCGGCTAATCTAACATTTCTAATAACAGCAGCATTACCATGGCTTACACCACACAAAACAATGTCACAGAGCCACATTACTCAGGGCAGGGTCACCTCGTTACCTTTATACCAATACGGTCGCTCTTTAAAGAGGCAGTAGTTAACGGCCTTGAAAAATAAGCAAGAGTATAGAGCAGGGGTGGGCAAACTTTTTGGCTCAAGGGCCACATAGGGTTTTGAAAATTGGCCGGCGGGCCGCAGTTTGCCCACCCCTGGTATAGAGTGATGTGATGTATTATACACAAGACCATTTTCATTTTTTTCATGTAGGCCTGTGTGCTTTGGTGGTATGAGAAACATGAGCATAGGAAACTGACACTGACACAATCCACAACCCCACCTGCATCAACAAGACACCGTAGAAATAGTGGACTGTTTCAAATACCTTGGACTCACCCTGGACAATAAACTCAGCTTTGAGCAACACACCACTGACATACAAAAACGCAGTCAACAGAGACTCTATGCCATCCGCAAGCTCAGATCACTTTCTGTTGCCCCCTGTCACCTGCTCCTTCTGTACAAAAGCATAGTCCAGCCCATCCTCCTCTACTGCCTTCCCTGCTTTTTCAACATGCTAACTGCTGCCAACAGAAACAGACTCACACGCATCACTCATACCGCAGCCAAAGCAATAGGCCTCCCCACCCCCAATCTATCAGATCTCAACAGTAAACTCACCCAGAACAGAGCACAGACCATCGCTCATGACCCCACCCACCCCCTCAATCCCTTCTTCATTCTGCTTCCATCAAGACGCAGATACAGGGCTATGGGGTGGAAGCGAGTACGCTTTGGGAAAAGCTTTGTGCCCTCTGCAATAGCAGCACTAAATACCCCACAGCGGTGATGGATCACTGTGCCGCCATCATTCCTCTGTAATGCCAACTGGTGATGGTTTTCCTGTTTGTATCTGTGTAAGGTGATGTATATGTGCTGTATATGTGCTGTTGTGATATATGTGCTGTATATGTGCTGTTAACATCTATGTGGGTGGGGTATGTGGTAACAGGGTGGTGGGTGAAGAACCGTAACTGTGTGTATCTATGTATTTCATGTCTGTGAGGCTTGTATGGTAGGTGAAAACAAATTTCCTATGTAAGGACAAATAAACTAACTAACTAACTAACTAACTAAACCCAGCTGCTTGGAACAGACACAGAATGCAAAGGGAGTAAAAGGTGGTTCTCCTCACCTTGTCATATGTTACATGAATGAAATGGAGGTAAATGATATGTTGTGGCTAAGTGTCCACTGTCCAGCACTCTAATGGAAATGTATTTTATGAAAGTGGACATCACACCCTATATCTGGCCATACAACATGCACTCAAAATAGTCCCCTGAATAGATGGTCTCTAAAGGCCATTATAGCTTTCAGCAAAAATGTTCATCCAGCCCCAGGATTTTGCCATCAGGCAACACTTCAAATGTATTAAAGTGTCATACCTCATACAATGTCAAATACTTCTGGCAGCTCACAGTCAGTTGTTTAAAGACATATAGAGCAAAAGCCCTCAAATTCCATTTATACCACCCTATTCCCAGGCATCCTGCCGCCTATGTTTGATTAATATGCTTTCTCGGAATCCAAGCTCCCACAACGGCAGGGTTCACATCACAGCGGTAAAACAAGCTGTGAGCCTACGCAGACAACCTTTGGTTCCCAGATATTCAGACTTTCCCACCGCCTCTCTTCCAGCATGTTCCATGTTTGCCTCCGCTATGATCGCCTTCGACCCTGCTGTGAGAGAGGGCGAACGCGACAGTCTGCCACCTAAATAATGAACTTTATCACAGCTCCGTGGCAACTCTAAATCCAAAGCTTATTTCTTATGTAACTTCCTCGCTGGGCTGAACCACCAAACTACAAAATAATTGCATCGTCTTGCTGCTGTGACTACAGATGATGTTGAGACATAATTGTGCACCACACACACAACAACAAAGCCCTGTGTGTAAACTCATCCATGCATGGTCTTCCATTATACATACCCAGCCTAACACTAAGTAAAGAGTGGCTAACTCACACACATCCATCATAGTAATAGAACCACTACAGCACCAAAGTCATTGTATTACCATATTAATGAGACACCTTGACTAACATTAAGGTCTCCTTAAGCTTTGCGTCTCTTGAGGGCTACAGACTGATTAGCTCTCATCTACGACTGAAGCACACTAGGGAGAGCGTGCAGCCTCATCAGTAGGCTACTTGCTCTGACACCATGATGCTCAACAATGACTCATTTTTATTTATGTGTCATAAATGAACATCTTGTTTGCTTAATTAAGGCAAGAACATGCAGGGGGCTTATTCCTCTCGGTTTCTTAAAACTAATTACCGGTAAATTAAAAAATATATTATTTCTGTTGCATTCAAGGAGTGAGTGCTGTGGGGAATTTACTCATGAGGAATATGTTTCTGCTTGAAGACAACTTAGGCGTGAGTGAATTAAACAAGCCCTGATGTTAAATTAGGATGCATGATGATGTCTCTTATTGTCGTTAGAGATTATGTTCCAAACCTATTAGTCTACAATCTTATTAATTCTCATCATCAATATCAAAACAAGTGTCTGTAAAATATGCTTGCATTGTGACTCACAAAAACAAGACGATGCCAGTGTTGGCCATGGCGTATGCCAATCCCAGAATTCCACTGCCCATAATGGCATTTCCCAGGTTGAACACGGACATTCCAAAGGAGGTCTTCCCCTCGAACTGAGGAAAAGAAAAATTATTTACATTTTAGAGACAGATTCACAACAGAGAATGTGAGTGATAAGCAGGGATAAAAAGAAACGCCTAGCGGGAATAGCCTCATATACAACATTTCTATTATTGCTGTGTACTTACATCTGTGAAGTGTGGAGTTTTTTTGTCATCCACAGGAGACAAAAACTCATGGCTTTCTGCCAGATTTGCCTCAGTATCCTCAGTTCTGTTGGTGCTAGGGAGACAACAGAGAGACAGAACAACAGTCATGACAAAGCACAGTGCAAGGTGGAACGATTTAAGGAACAAAGCACACAGACTCCCTGAATGGCCCTCTTGACTTGAATTGTGAACTTCTGTCTACATGAAAATGAGTCAGTCATTATAGGCCAAGCTCGTTGTCATTTCAACAAAAATGTTTACGACTATGAAAGTTTTTCTAAGTATTACTTACGTGTCATTCTTAGCGCTATTAGGGGCATTTTCCCTACAAGGCAATCCGAATCCAGAGAGCACACAAAGAGTAATGAGGAATATTGAGTCATAATAGGGAAGGAATGAGTTGGGCAATTTTTGACACATTTAAGATGGGATGCAAATTATGGCATAGACCTTAATTATAAAAAAAAGTATACTGAGCAGTGTAACTCACGTAGTACTCTCTGTACAATTGGGGACAGCGTCCCTTTAAATACATCCAGCAGAAAGTGAAGCATTAGGGGCAAGAGATTATATCAACACAGAGAAGACGAGGGAACATAAACATGTGTTATAATCAGAATATTCGGTGGTGCACAACTGACAGATGTTTGGGGATGAATTGGCGATGCCATGGGAATTGTTAAAGGCTACTATAACATAAGGAAAGATGGAGAACACAGAGACATTCACACACCAATATGGAGATATATAGACAAAAACACATTTTAATACTTTTATTTATATCTTGTTGGAATACACAGCAAGGATTACAGGACCAGGCATGGATGGATGTGTGTTACATCTTTGTACAGACACACATACACACAAACGCACATTGCAAATCAATGCTGGAACATGCGTCACCTAAAAACAGACCCTGACTTACGTTGTGCTTTCTGTGCTATTGGGAACGGTTTCCCTGCAAGACGAGCAGAGAATATCCCAGATCCAGTATCCAGTGAGTGCATAAGGAGGAAGGCAATACAAACACATCCTCAGTAACTACATAGGAAAGAACATAATAATGCCACTTTCTATATATGGTATTTGTCAAATAACAGCAGCATGTGGATTTTTTGATACTTTTTGATTGGTTCTAGTGAGGTTTTATTTTTTCTTCTGGTATTCCTAGGATATCAGTAGCAGTTCATATTTCCTGAGTCTCCCTTTCACCAACGTGACTTACGTGGCAGTTTGTGCAGCACTAGGTGCAGTTTCCCTGCAAGTCGATGCAGAGAGAGAGGATCCAGCATCCAGTGGGAGCACGAGAGATAAGAACACAATAGAAACCATTCCTTAGAGACTACAGGGGTGAGACAAGGACATTTCTCACCTCATTTAGGGACCTTGTGTGAGAACAAAAGTTGCTGACATTTAGGAATGGATTCACTATATATGACAATGGATAACAAGAGGTAGCAGAACTGGACAAAGATACACACACAATAGAGCTGATGTGATACACATTCATGGCCACAGGCTTGCATGTGATGTAATATACTGACATATGCATTGTCTGTTTAAACATATCGGAGTCATTTACCTGTGATGAAACCCTGCCTTAACTATTAGAGCAACTTACGTTGAGTTTTGGGTACAGCTGGATACAGTTTCTCTGGAAAGCGATACAGAGAGAGAGCCCAGCAGTCCAACGAGAGCAAAAGAAATAAAATATAAAACAGAAGCCAGGCCTTAGCACAGTGAAGCAAAAAAGTCTGTTGACGACTACGCCCCACTTTAGAGGACAAGCAAATGTAGTTCACAGATTTCTGGGTACCAATCATTCACATGCAGTTGGAAAGGTCGGGGCAGGGTGAGGGCAACATTTGGACAGAGGACATAACCAGGGCAGTTACCATGGCACAGAGTGTGCATAACACTCACTGGAACACAAGCGCATGCATGCACGCCCACTCACACTTACAAACACACAAGCATCTCTCTCTCTCCCTCTCTCTCTCTCTCTCCCTCTCTCTCTCTCTCTCTCTCTCTAGCTCTCTCTCTCTCTCTCTCCTTGTGATATATACACACATACATCCATTCACACCAAGTCAGATACATACACATACAGTTATATGCTCAGGTTTGTGTCGCATTATCAACAAGGTGCATAGCGTGTGCTCTGCCACATAACTAGTGATTGCGTGTATCCCACTAGCATTGACATTAGCAGCATGGGCATCATATCAGAAGTTCACCTTATGAAGATGGCATGACTGTAAGATCTTACGCTAGCTGAAAGACAGCATAAACAAATGCTTACTTGAATTAACGCTGGACACCCCATCTAAGAAAACATCTTACATCTTATTTTTTCCTCTTATTTTATGTGTGTCTCCAATTGCATTGTGTCCTTATAGACCCTTTCAACAAGGTAAACAAAAACAATGCTTGAACATTCTATTTGGGCCCCAATCTACTTCCTCTGCATTAAGATAACATATGGAATGTTAAAAAGGAAGTCTTGTGGGGCCAACTATGATGCTGATAATGGAACTCTCTTGAAAGGGTCTATAAGTCATCATCATGTTTCAGGTCCTCAGATTGGTACCGTATATATAAATGTGTGCACTCACTGTGCGGAGTTGTCGACTGGTGATTTGGCAGACGAGGTCGTCCCCTCCGCTGTCTCGTGTCCCTTGCCATTGGGAATGGTGTTCATCTCGGATGGAGCAGCTTCCATGGTTGCAGACGGACTCGCCCAATGATCCCTCTCTGAGTGTGTGAAGTCCTGGTGACTGGCCTCCTCTCTCCTCTAAGGTGTCTGAAAACACACACACACACACACACACACACACACACACACACACACACACACACACACACACACACACACACATACACAAATCCATTACTCCATCATGTCGAGAATGATTAAGTGCGCATGTGAGAGAGGCTAGGCTGTGTGTGTTTCTGTCTGTATGTTTCCGTGTGGCCAGTCCTGTAAATTTGCATTGGTGAGCAAAAGAGCAATATCTGTTTTCAAGTGTGTTCATTGGAGACAACAACCATATGTGCACCTATGTTCCTGCACAAATATATCAAGACAACATCTTTGGTATGCAAACGTGTATGTACTGTATATGTTTTCTCAAACTGACATGGCTTTGCATTTTTGGTTTCCACGTGTTCACATGCATGCCTTCTTGTGTCTAATTACTGTTGCCAAAAATAGCCACCACACGTCTCATGGCAATCTGCGCATTGCACTTTAAGTCAGATTTTTCCACCATCCTTTCCAACACCACAGGGGATCCCAGTAGAGCACCTAGCTACTTCCTCTTTAACATGTGAAGACGGGAGAGTCAAGACAGTGAGGTAACAGGCTTGGACAGATGGGTGAGGAGCCTTGCTGACAGCCTCTGGGAATCATGTCTCTATCTCGCAAGCACGCTGTGAGTGTGTGTGTGTGTGTGTGTGTGTGTGGGGGGGGTGATAGATGAAGGCAAGGCTGCCTACAGTCACACACAGACACACCAGCCACAGTACAGCATCAGGGGGAGAAGGAGGACGGCGCCGCCATTGAAGGCAGGAGTCAGAACTCTAAATCACAGAACAAGAGAGGGCTTTTCATGCACCCCTGTCCCCCTCCGTCCCCTTTAAAACCTGTTATTGAGACATCAGTTCACCCACACATCCAACTGACACGTATTTATCTGCTGCTTCCTCTCCCAGTGGGGGCGAGTGTGTGTGTGTGTGTGTGTGTGTGTGTGTGTGTGTGTGTGTGTGTGTGTGTGTGTGTGTGTGTGTGAAAGAGAGATAGATAGATAGAGATTGAGAGAGAGAAAGAACGTGTCGTGTGTATGTTTGTGTGTGTGTGTGTGTGTGTGTGTGTGTGTGTGAGAGAGAGAAAAAGAGAGAGAGAGAAAGTGTGTGTGTTTGTGTGTGTGTGTGTGTATGCATGCATGTGCTTGTGTGTGTTTGTGTATACGTCTGTTTGCATATGTGTGTGTGTGTGTGTGTGTGTGTATTCATGATGACACATGAGGGTAGGGGTGCCTTTTGTGGGGGCCTCTTGGGCCCCTCGGTGGCAGGCTCCCTGTGGTTTCCCTTCACAGATGACTGAGGGGTTTTAAGCTGAGGCTCTGAAAGGCCCTGCTGCCGTATACGTTTCCAGGTTTCCGTCGGACAGGGGGTCCCCCCCATCGCCCTGCACGGTCCTCCACTCTGAAAAGAGCCCCAGCGCAAATTTCTCATCAACTATTCAGAGTAAACAGGGAAAGTGAGAGAGAGAGGCAGAGAGAGAGAGAGAGAGAGAGAGAAGGACGAGAGGGGGGCTTCATCTACACAACACACCAGCGAAGCCCCATTCAGCAAGATGAAAGCATGCTGCAGAACCAGCTATGACCAGCCTAGAACCAGTTCTGCCTCCCTTTGTTGCCTGCGTTTTTTTCTCCTTCGAGTTCCTTTTCCACTTTCCTTTTCTTCAATTAGGAGAGGCTTAGCATAACTCCCGTAACCTCCTCACAAACACTCCAAACCTCGAGCTTTTTGGCCCAAATCGCACACCGTCCTTCCTCTAAAACGCCTCCCTTCCTC